>NW_003852815.1:95460-98426 GCF_000181295.1 Otolemur garnettii | reverse complement strand
AAAAAAAAAAAAAAAAGAAAAAAAGAAAAGAGAAGGAAGAAAATAAACAAAAATTAATTTTTTTGAATTTCACAATTCAAAAATCAACAGAAACAAACAATCAACTTCGAAAGGCCAACAAAGGTAATTAGCAAAAAAAAAAAAGAAAAAGAAAGAAAAATCAAGAAGGAAAGCAAAAAGACACACATAACCAGAAATCCAGGAATTAAAAAAAAAAAAAAAAGAACAACTCTACAGATGCTATAGTCTTTAAAAATATTCCAAGACAGAATTATATACTACTTTATACCAATAAATTTTAAATATTAATTTTTATAAATTTTACTAATATTTATTGAATATGAAGTGGGAAAAATTGCTACCAAAAAAACTAGTTAATAAAGCAAGAATATCTTAATGGTCCCCTATCTCTTAAATAAATTAAACTTGCAATTAGAAGATTTGCTGTCCCAATGATTATTATCTCTCAACTCAAAAATAACTCTTTTTTTACTCAGCCTTTTGATGCTAGGACTCTGCAAACCACTTTCCTATTTCCCATCTGGCTCCATTTTATCCTCTGCTGTCGGGACACTGCAAGTTCATGAAGGAAGGGACTTACTCCTTCCTATTTGCTTTTCCTCTGCTTGCTATGCCTGCCACCTACAATAATCAGCTTATTCCCATGACGATGGCTGAATCTAGAACAATTTTAGAACTACCCTCATTACTCCTCCTTAGAAATAACAGGATCAGTATGCTGGCACCCTATATTCAAATTTCTGGGTTGCAGACCTATGGTGTGTCCCCTCTGATTAAAAAAAAAAAAAGAAAAGAAAAGTAGCCAAGATACACTATCTCCAAGAGGTCTGTGTTTCAACCCCATAAGACCCCTTTTTTAAATCACTAAATGTCAATAATTCCAGTATCTCACCTTTCCTCTGCCTGCCCTAGGTGAGGTAGTTTCTTCCTGCACTACAGTTCCTACTTACCTAATAATTTAGAGTTCTTTTCTATACTTTCAACAACTTTGTATCTCATTAATTCTTACATTAAATTCTGTCTTTTCAAATAACATATGTTTCTTCCTTGCTGACTGATAAAATTTTCCAAAGAAAAAGAGGAAAAAGCTGTAGGTCTAAATGGCTTCACTTGTGACTACTTCAAAATATTTAAGAAAGAGAATGAAAGACAAATTTTTTTGCATAAACTCCTCTTCAGAAGAGGAAAAGAGGAAATACTTTTTAAGAGGTTGAAGTTACCACAGAATTATCAGAAATAGTATGACACATCAAACGCTATGAATAACTCAAAGGTTACTGGCAGGTGCAAGACACAGGGAAAGCCTGGAGAATTCTGAGACCATCAAGATGACTCCCTAGGCTTGTTCTCACTACTTTAGGATGCACCCTGAGACAGATGGAACAAATCAAGACTAGACCCTAATGAGGCATGTCTCCAACTTTTACTGTGATAATTACATAGATAACACTGAGCACTTATAACTGCACGTGTGTATCACCAGTTATAAAGTGACAACACTTTCCAGCTGGCTCTACCCAATAAATCCACAACTTCTAGGGTAATTTATGATTATCAAACTAAATAGATCAAAAGTATTCTGCTAAAAGCATTTTTTAGATGGTGACTTTCTCTCTCTTTCTACAGTAAATACCATCAGGATGTCAAATGTGCATGTTTGCAAGGGGTTTGACCAGGTCAATGCCATCTCCTATATTGTTCTTTCTGGCTTGATATCCGTTTGGTAGGGAGAATGGGTCTCAGACCAACTGTTGACCCCTTTTTTCAGTACATTTATAAAGCTATTATAAATTTGACATGAAAACCACACAAAGATAAACTATGGGTGATCCACTCTCATTAACATAGATACAAAAATAATAAACAAAGCAATAACAAAGACACAGGAACGATACATAATAAGAATAATAATACATGATGAGAAATTAAGTTCGCACCTGAAGTGCAAGGTTGAATTTAACAACTAGAAATCAATCATCAGGTTAAGCAAAAGGAGATCTAATACATGTTTGTGATAAAATTCTTAAAAATGTAGGCAAAGAATGAAAATTATCCAGTCTGATAAAGGAATTTACAACATGTCTCCCACACAAGTTGTAGTTAGTGAAAAAGAAATTGGAAGCTTCCTCCCACTGAGACAGGGAGTGAGGAAAACATGCTTCCCCACAGCACTAATGTTCTCATTTATTAGAAGGCCTGGCCAGTTAAATAAAGCAAGAGAACTATATAAAATGTATAAAAGAATAGAAATAAAGTTATTCTTCATAAGCAATATTATCCTTCAAAATGTGGATCTCAGACTTCCTCGAGTCTGAAACAGTCTATCTACTCATAATAGTATTTAACCCAGGCTGGGCATAGTGGCTCATGCCTATAATCCCTGTCCTTTGAGAGGCTGAGGCAGGAGAATTGTTTGAGGCTGAGTTCAAAATCAGCCTGGGCAGAATAGTTGAGACCCTGACACAAAAAAACCATACAAAACTAGTTGGATATGATGGTGTGCACCTGTAACTTCAGCTACTGAGGAGGCTGAAGCAAGAAGAACACTTGAGCCAGAATTTAAGGCTGCTGTGAGCTGTAATCACACCCACCACTGCACTCCCCAGCCTGGGAAACAGAGTGAAAGCCTGTTGGAAGGGAAGGGAAGGGAAGGAAAGGGGAAGAGAGGAGAGGGGAGGGGAGGGAAAAAGAAATCAACACACAGTATCACCATTTTCTTTGTTTTTCTTTAAAGATGGTAAAATGACTTGCATGAATTTTAGCATAAACATGAATATAGAGGTAAATTGAATACTGTTTTATAAGAAAACAAGGGGATTCTGGGAAGATGGCTGACTGGTAGCAACCCTGGTCAGAGGCTCCTGAACAAAGGAAGAAAAACTGGTTGGAATCAGAATCTATGAAGTCAAAGACGGGGAGCTGAGCCCAGAAAGAAGTTCGGCAAG
>NW_003852815.1:88097-89159 GCF_000181295.1 Otolemur garnettii | reverse complement strand
CAGGTAAATACAAAGGATGCAAAGTCTCCATCTTTACCATTCAATAAAAAAAAAAAAAAAAAAAAAAAAGAAAACAAGTAACAGCAAAGAAAAATAGGCCTCTGTCAAAACCAAGACAGACGTACCAGCACAATGAAAAATCCAACAAAGGCTTCAAATGGAGTAGAGTCTGCTACAGCACAGGAAGGGAACAGCTAACACTGCACTTAGCCAGAGGAGTGCATCACTCCTACCTTTCAAGACAGAACTGGCTGCAAGGAGTGTAGTTATCTAACAGTTTCCATTTGACTTTTCAGTGTCCACAGCAGCATTCAATCAGGCCACATTGTCACCAGGCTGCACCAATCTAACGATAATATGAGTATGCCAGAAGCAGGAAATTCCTGCCTGAGTGGAATTCCTCTAATGGGCAATCTTTGCCCTAGAACTCCCATTAACCTGGTAGGGAATTTCTCAGAGCTGCACCGTAGTCTGAGACCACTGCATACAATCCTCCATCATTCTCTCTCTTCTTTCACGGGGCCACACTGGCATTTTGTTATGAAATCTTTCTCTAAATATTACTGACTCTTTCTCCTTTCACATTTCCCCTTATTTCTCCCAAGAAGTATCTTAAAATTCTGTCATGGCCACTGCTTCACAGAATACCTGAACTGACACTAATACATGATTTGAAAACTAAAGATTTTATAATCATAATATTAAAAAGGGTACACCTGTTCAGTGGTTATTAAAGATTGTCCCCCAAAACTGAGTGTTCGAACAACAAACAATTTTGCTTCATACACTGACTCACCTTCTCAACTGCCATTATACATAATTATAAGATGGTAGAAGTTACTGTGAGTATGGGCCAATTATTGTCCCAAGGAAACCTATACTACAAAAACAAAAGATAAATATGATTGAAAAGTGTAGCATTGGCTCAGCGCCCAAGGCACAGTGGTTACGGCGCCAGCCACATGCACAAAGGCAGGTGGGTTCAAACCCAGCCCGGGCCTGCTAAACAACAATCACAACTGCAACAAAAAAATAGCCAGGCATTGTGGTGGGTGCCTATAG
>NW_003852815.1:39731-88017 GCF_000181295.1 Otolemur garnettii | reverse complement strand
AAGTTTGCCACCACCTTTTGGAGAAGCAAGACAAAGTTGACTAAGTAATAAAAAAAAAAAAAAAAAAAAAAACAAAGAAAAGAAAAGTGTAGCATGAACACAAAAAGGGGGATAAAATTTACACGTAGTGGTTCTTATTAAAGGGAAGGGGAGAGCTAAAATTGTAATAACTTCTTGTCAAACAAATTTGAAAATTTGTTTTTCAAATTTTTTTAAATTCAGATTATATATAAAGGTACAAATGATTGGGTTACATTGTTTGTGTTTCTAAGGTAAAGTTCAAGTTGTAGTTGAAGCAGTTGAGCCCTTCATCCTGGGGGTATCCTCTACACTCTCACAATGTGTCCATCAGGTGAAAGGCTAACTATCAATACCTCTCTTTCCTCTTTTCCTCTTTCCCTCCTCCTCCCTTCCCCCACTTGAATATACTTGTGTTATTCTCTCATATTGGCATGTAGTTGTTTTCTATTTGATTCATATTAGTATTGAGTACATTGGATACTTGCATTTCCATTCTTATGATACTTTACTAAGAAGAATGGGTTTCAGCTCCATTCAGGAAAATACAAAAGATAGGAAGTCGTCATCTTTTTTTATAGCTGAATCATATTCTATGGCAGACATATACCACAGTTTATTAATCCATTCATGGTTTGATGGGCACTTGGGTTGCTTCCATACCTTGGCAATTGCATTGTTATGAAGAAGAAAATATTCATTAAGCTTGTAACATAGGCTGTGGGTTTTCTCTCATTTGGGTCTGTAATTGTTAATCTACTAGTTTCAACATAGCTCGCTTTTCCATTCTTGAAATAGTTTACTTAGGAAAATGATTTCCAAATCCATCCAGGTAAATACAAAGGATGCAAAGTCTCCATCTTTTTATGGCTGAGTAGTATTCTATGGTGTACATATACCACAGTTTATTAATCTACTCATGGGTTGATGGGCACTGGGTTGTTTTCAGAACTTTGCAATTGTGAATTGAGCTGCTGCTATAAACATTCAAGTGCAAATGTCCTTATGATAAAATGATTTTTTTCTTTTGGGTAGATGCCTTATATGGGGATTGTGGGATCAACTGGAAGATCTATTTTGTGTTCTTTGAGGAGTCATGACCAAGACCTCAAAAGCATAGGCATCAAAAACAAAAGTAGACAAATGAAACTATAAAGCTAAAAAGATTCTACACAGGGGAAAAAAAATCATCATCAATAGAGTGAACAGACAACTTGTAAAGGGGAGAAAATATTTGCAAAATATGCATTTAACAGGGGTCTAGTATTCAGAATGTATAAGGAACTTAACCAAAAAGAAGAAGAAGAAACATTAAAAAATGGGCAAAGAATATGAACAGGCATTTTTCAATAGAAGACATACAAATGACCAACAGGCATATAAAAAGATGTTCACCATCTCTAATTATCAGAGAAACACAAGTTAAAGCTACAGTGAGATATTATCTTACCCAAGTCAGAATGGCAATTATTAAAATGTTAAAAATTATTATATGTTGGCAAGGATGTAGAGAAAGGGGAACTCTACTACACTATTGGTGGAAATGTAAATTACTGCAAACTCTGTAGAACTACTCTATCCCTTTACTTGTTATCTACCCAAAGGAAAAGAAGTCACTGTATTTATCGTAGCACTATTTATAATAGCAAAGATATGGAATCAACACAAATTTCCATAAGCAGATGATATACATGACAAAGAAAATGTGAGATGGAATACTACTCAGCCATGAAAAGAAATGCAATCATGGTTTTTACAGCAACATGGATGGAACTGGAGGCCATTAACTTAAGTGAAACAAGTATATACAGAAAGACAAATGTCACATATTCTCACTCATAAATGGGAGCTAAATAATGTTCACATGTGGATGTACAGCCTGGAATAGTAGACAGTGCTGACTCAAGAAGGATAAGGGAGTGAGAGGGAGTGGGAGGGAGATGGAGAATGAGAAATCACTTAATGGGTACAGGTGTATTAGGTGATGAATAACCTATAAGCCCTGACTTTCCCACTATGTCATCTATGCATTTAGCAAAGCTGTACTTGTACCCCATAAATTTATACCCACAAAAAAAAACCCAGATTTTCATATTCACTTTATTCTTGACACTCCCATATTTTTCAAATGCCAATTAATTATTTCTCAAAATTCTAAGTGGAATAAGCAGTTAAGGATACATAGTGATAGCTGATCTTTAACCTATTGATCCAAAACAGATCGAATCAGTGCTTTGGTAACTTTCAATAATTCAATGAATATCTAAAACATCAAATTTGAGAAAATTTTATCAGAACCACATAATTACTGCTTATCACATAAAATTTTTCAATTTTCTTATTCCTCTGTGTTGCATCTCATGATACTTAACCTTTGGGAAAAACAACATGCATGAAAGATTTAGTTTCTATAGAAAGCAAATAATGGAGTGAATACTGGTCATTATTCCCAGTCCTGCTAATTGGTTTCACTTATAAAGAAAAGAGCTATTTATAACTATGCATCTTGAGATGTAATAACAAACCTAAAAAGGAATAAATGTCTCTCTGTTTCTTGTCCCTTGAAGCTGCTAAGGATGACACTTACATCTGCACAAGTAAGTAGGATACCCACTCTAATTCTCCAGCATCATGTTGCTTAATTATCCCCTCTTTTGTTTTCTCCCCATAATTATTTCTCTTTCTATCTCCATTTTCCTTTGTTATCTCAATTGACTGAAGAGTTTTCATTTACTTTTAATATGTTTCTAGTCTTATTCTTCAATTTATAATTGTGTTATAAGATTACCACAAAATATTCTTCAAAAGCACTAGTGTTTTTGTGAAAGTGATAAGTGAAGTATTTTTGAATCTTCCATCTCCTTTCTCTGTGAAAACTAGGACCAAAAAGATAAAAAGTAATATCTGTGTATTGATTATCCCATTCCACAGAAACAAAAAGAAAAAATATACAAACCTTATTTTTGCCAGAGGAATTCAATCATTGTTTCTAATCTGAATATCATCAAAATTATCATGACAGTTAGTATTTATTACATGCCAGAGTATTTTCTGACTTTTTTCTTTATTTCAACACATTTAGTCTTCAAAACAACCATATGAGGTGGTGATTCTTAGTATCTGTCTTTTACAGATGATGAAAAGGAGACACCAGATGGTTTAGTAACTCGTCCTTGAACACAGAACTAGTAAATGGAGCATCTGAGGATGCAAACAGTTGGTTCCTCTATCTGTTCTTTTAAACATTGCATTATGCTGTGTTTTGGAAATTATGGTTATATGAATTTTCACTTCCCCTCCATCAATTTTGAAATATCTAGTTTTTAAATTAGAAAGAGAATGAGTGCTACCTTTGAAAATAGAGTAAATCAAGTTGGGGAAGAATAAATTAGCATAAAATTATTTTAAATCCCACTACCTATATAAATTTTGAGTAAATTTTGAATATTTATTCATGAAAAATTATATTTGGTTCACCCAAAATAAAAAAACTATACTTTGTTTCCTTGACTTATTGATACTCTTTCCATTCTAATTAACAAAGACTTAATAACCATTTGTAAAGTTTACATTGTCTTAATTTATCCATTTACTTAAATTAATCAGTCTCTCACTTTTGAATAGTTCATTTGTTTCCACTTAAAATCATAAGTAATACTCATAATTAAAGTAAAATAACTTTACAAATACATTTTCTTTTATTTGCTCGTTTATTTCTTTACAATTAATTTCATGAAATAGGAGCACTATGTCACAAGTAAAAGAGTTTTTATTTCTGTTATTCTTTTGCCCTCTGGAGTGATTGCACACTTCACATTCCCATCAGCTGAGACTGAGAAGCACTGGTTCCCCAATTCCACAGCAGCAGATTTAATCATTCTGTTCAGGAATTAATATGAAAATGGAAGAAAGTTTCTAAATTTGGAGGAAATTTAGAAGGGGCTTGTTAACCTCAAGTTTCAAAAATTAATACATGTGTATTTTATTACAATTTTGTAATTATTCTTTTGCATTTAAGCTTTCTAATTATTCAGATCTTATTGTGCTGTAAGATGCAAGGTAATATACAATTCTGTGTTTCCAGTGTTGAACTACATGTTTAACGGCTATTAAAGACTATGACCTTTTAAATAATCCTTCACTTTTCTATATAAATATTATGTCTTCTTTATTTGCACTAAATTTCCTCATATGTACCTAATTCTTGACTGTGTTTTTTGTTCAATTTAGTCACATTATTCATTGTCTAATTAGCACAGGTTTATGACATATTCCAATTTCTTTTCACAACCTCTCTCTCACAACTCTTGTTATGTTTCCTTTATTAAATTTCCCTAGATTGTGACATGGACTATTGTGTCATTTTGGATTGTTCTGACAGATTTCCACTAGATGTTTAATGAGCACTGCAGTTATCTCATGGATTAGTTCGATGAGAATTGCTTTGTTGTGTTTTTTGAGACTGAGTCTTACTCCATCATCTTGTGTAGAGTGCAGTGGAGTCAAAATAGCTCACAACAACCTCAAATTCCTGGGCTCAACTAATTGTCCTCCCTCAGCCTCCTGAGTAGCTGGGACTGAGTAGCTGGATTAATTTTTCTATTTTAGTAGAGACAAGGTCTTGCTATTGCTCAAGCTAGTCTGGAACTCCTGAGCTCAAGAGATCCTCCCTCCTCTGCCTCCTCTAGTGGTACGATTGCAGATGTTAGCCATTGCACCCAACCAAGAATTGATATTTTTGTAACTTGCATCCTTTTTTTCTCTATTAGCATCATTTGACCTCTCATTTTATTCAAAGTTTCAAATATATTATAAAAATTTATATTTTTTTCAATGGAATGCATACATAGAATGTTTCCTGGCTCAGCACCTGTGGCTCAAGCAGCTAAGGCGCCAGCCACATACACCTAAGGTGGCGGGTTCGAATCTCCAGCCTGGGCCCGCTGAACAACAATGATGGCTGCAACCAAAAAATGGCCAGGCGTTGTGGCGGGTGCCTGTAGTCCCAGCTACTTGGGAGGCAGAGGCAGGAGACTCACTTGAGCCCAGGAGTTGGAGGTTGCTCTGAGCTATGTAGCCATGGCACTCTACCCAGGGGGATAGCTTGAGGCTCCATCTCAAAAAAAAAAGAATGTTTCCTTTATAAGTGACATCTTTTATCATTTTAACAGCTTCTTGACTTTTTGTATTTATTTAAATAATATTGGATTTAATATTACCATTTGATTATCTTAAAATTTTGAAATAGACAGTTGTGCGATTTGACAATCAATAATCACAGCTTTGCTGCCTCCTCCTTGATAGTATTACTCGATTTAATCTTCTTCTCTACTTCATAATAACTGTATTAGCAGGCTTTCTTCCATGTGTTTTTTTAAATCATAACTTTGTACAATGATTTAATGTTTCACATTCTGTTTTCTCTTCAAATCATAGAAATCTTTCACCTTATTAATTTAATCTTTCATCTATAGCCCAAAGCTGACTGTTGGTTTAAAAATTCTATTAAAAGCATCAAGAATGAAAAATTTCTTATACTTTGTATTTTACTAAGATTTTTATTAAGGGTCAATGTTGTGATTCATATAGTATGTTCATTGTATAGTATATAAAATACATTCATTTAGTGTACACAGTACATCATAGTATATACAATACATTCATTTTCTAAAATTGAAGTGATGGCTATGTTAATCTGTTTTATTTATGCATTCCACATTGTATGTCAAATTATCATATTGTACCCATAAACGTATACAGTGTAATTGTCATTACAAATTAATAATAAAAAAAGAAATACCCTCTAAAATCAAATTTTGCTGTCTTCACTCAGAAATTGTATGTGCTATAGAGTGGGACTTCAAGAATTTTTCTTTGATAGACTCCCCAAAGGATTTTAGTTAGCAGATCACATGATCATATTTCGTGTTTTGGTAGACTGCTCTGGAAACATAGTATAGAATAGTCTGGTTTGGGGAAAGAAAGGAAGCAGAAGTGTCATTCAGTAGCCTTTTCAGTGGTCGAATTGATAAAAAATGGAAAACAGAAGGAAAAAATGGAAACATAAAAGAAACTGAATTAAGAAATATTTGAGAGTAAAAATAGTGCAACTAGAGATATAATGTGAAGGACAGACAAGAGTGCCACAAAGGTCTACATTGGGGATCTGTGAGAATGGCAATAATATTTATTAAGGTATTGAAGTAGAGCAGAGTGGCTTGGAGGAAAAAATATGGTAAGATCATGAGTTCAGTTTTGACCTGTGAACTTGAAGGTGGATATGAAGCTCCACTAGAATACACCACATACAGTTTTGACCTGTGAACTTGAAGGTGGATGTGAACCTCCACTAGAATACACCACATGCAGTTCTGGATCTACAGCTCAGGATCAAGATAAAACTACAAGCTTAGAAGTCAATGTGGAGGTAATAGTTTAAGGGAATAAACTGACATCGAAAAAAAATACTTGAGTCAGAACTCTGAATTACACCAAATATTAAAGGCAGGCAAAGGACAATCATTGTGTCAATAAAAGATACAGGAAAGAAGTTGGAAATGTAGAAGAACGGTTAGGGGAGAACTGTCATAGAAATATTCAGATTGCAGTCAGATGCAACTAACAGAAAATCTGATTTATAGAGGATCAAACAAACTGGAGGTTGATTTTCTTGCACTGCAAGAAATCTGAGGAAAGATCACTTCTGGCTTTGGATAAGTGGTACAATATGCCCTTTGAATCCTCATTCCTTTCTAACCTTTTGCTATTACTTTATGTATCTGAGAATTTCATGTTTGAGTCACCATAGCATGACACGAACATTAAATACAGGGGGGAATATGGACTGGTAAAAAACCTCCACATGAAGGTTTGTACCTTTATTTGAGAAGGAAAGTCCTCCAAAGAAGGTACTGGTTTACATTGTCGTTGAACAATCCTGGGGGTCATAAATCCTGTCTTAAGCAAATCCCTAGCCAAGAATAATGGGATTAGAACAACTGGCTTACATGCATCATGATCTTGATTTGGAATAGGACTACTCTATCCTGAAATTGGTAGGTTTCAGCCCAGTGCCTGAGCAAAGGGAATTTCTGTTGGCAAAAAGTAGGAAGGGGAATTGCTTTATAGAAGCCAAAGCGCCAAGGGTAGAAGGAGTTACAGAAACTAGTCCATGATTAAAAGTATCAAATTATTCAAGGAGATTGAGTAAAATAAGATTTAAAGATGATTATTACATAAAATATTGAAAAGTAGAAATTTTTTCCCTGAAAATGGAACCTATAGAAACCATAATGTTTTATTTTATTGAATGGACAGAATGCATTGATAACTTTGCCAATCAATGAAAGGATGGAGAGAAAAGGAGTAAGTCAAATTCAGGTTCTAGATTTTTATAAAAGAATTTCACTATGTTATTTAGTAATAGTGTAAGGAAAGTAAAAGTTGAAGAAAGTTTAAATGATGGATGCTTCAAAACCATACAGTGTATACTTGAAAGGACTGGATCTGAAGAGCAGAACACAGAGGTTAAGAGCATGAATTTCAGGGTCCTATAACTCTAGATTTAAGCTCTGCTTCAGATCTCTCCAAGGCTTAATTTCATCATATGTAAAATGGGTCTCCTAAAATTATACAGGGGATTTTGTGAAGTTTAAATGCTATGACATACTAAGTACATTGCAGAGAAAAAAAATCACTTAATAAATGTTATCTATTAATATCATTATTGAATTACCATATTTTATTTTCTAACAGGTATTATTTTTGTTTACAATAAAGCATTGCATACAGAGGTTCATGTATGGATTATGATAATAATGAGTCATGAATTAAACATTATCAATAATCTCAACCTGTGCACCCAACCTCCATGCTAAATTATTCAAACAAAAAAAAAATGCATACGAAGTGAAACCAGGTAAAATTACTACACAGTTGGAGCCTGAAAGTAAGCATTTTATCAATCAAGTAAGAAATTCAGCTAAGGAAAATTTTCAAGTTAATGAGAGAACGTTAACGTGTGAATAAAATCTGTCACCTGAGAGTATTAGGATGGTCATGGGAAATATTTAGAAATCCTAAAAGTAAAACAAAACAAAACAATACCCAAGATCCTCCCCCCAAAAAAACAATGCCAGTTCCATGAGACCTTTAACATGGAATAGGAAGGGAAGTAACCCCATTTGCATCCATCTAATATATTGATAATTTTCTTTCTCTTCTATGTAATCGCTCTCCTAACCACCGTAATAATTCTATTTCCTTTTTCTCTTATCCAATTCAATATTTCTTTTTTTATGGTCACTTTTATTAAAGTAAAAGTTACATGTTGTAAAATTCACTTTTTTTTATTTCTGATTAATATGAAGGCACATACACTTAGGCCACATGGCTTGCATTTCTAAAGCAATGTCTAAGGTGTAGCTCTGTCCCTCACACAGTAAGTGTGCTAACTCTAGTGTATGTAATCCACAGAGCAGTCCCACACAAGTAGGGAATATACTTTACCACCACTGATTCCAACTTTTTGTTATTTTCTATCTCAGGTGTTTGAGATCACCTCTTCTACCCAAGTCAATGGATGGACTAAATGACTCTTCTGTTTCTGAGTTTGTGTTGTTGGGACTGTCCAGTTCTCAAAAAACTAAAGTTTTTCTCTTGCTGACATTCTCCTTCCTCTATTTAGGGATCATCCTGGGAAATCTCTTCATTGTGTTTTTGGTAATTGCTGATTCCTACTTACAATCCCCTATGTACTTCCTGCTGGCTAACCTGTCCCTCATTGATGTGGGCCTTTCCTCCACAGCCATCCCCAAGATGATCTCTGATCTTGCAAATGAATACAATATAATTTCTTTCCAAGGTTGTATGACTCAGATATGCTTCATCCACATCATGGGAGGAGTTGAGATGGTGTTGCTCATAGCCATGGCATTTGACAGGTACACGGCCATCTGTAAGCCTCTTCACTACCTGAACATTATGAGCCCAAAAAGATGTGTTGCATTTGTAATCACTGGATGGATAACTGGGGTGATACATGCTATGTCTCAATTTGCTTTTGTTATAAACTTACCTTTTTGTGGCCCTAATAAAATAGACAGTTTTTACTGTGACTTTCCCAGGATCATAAAACTTACATGCACAGATGAAGCCAAGTTTGAGTTCATTGTTGCTGCCAACAGTGGGTTTATGAGCATGGGCACTTTCTTTCTGCTAATCCTTTCCTACATCTTCATTTTGGTCACTGTCTGGAAACATTCTTCAGGGGACTTATCCAAGGCATTTGTCACTTTGTCAGCTCACATCACTGTGGTGGTTCTCTTTTTCACTCCATGCATGTTTCTGTATGTGTGGCCTTTCCCCACATCATCAGTTGACAAATACCTGTTCATTGTTGACTTTGCTATCACCCCTGCCTTGAATCCTGTCATCTATACATTAAGGAACAAAGACATGAAGATAGCCATAAAAAGACTGAGAAAATGGAGATATTATGTCCAATTTTGCTGACCAGATCTGTCTTTGAAGTTCAAAAATGTGTCTGCCTTTTGGACATTTTTCACTCAACCACTTGCCATTTAACATGATGTTGAGTCCAAACTGGATGTGGCATCTGCCTCATTCAGTAGATTTCTGCTACTTTTGTACAAAATTTGCTGAATTGCTTTTACTACCAGGGGAAATGTGAATCTTCTGTAATATGGGTTATTTAGTGGATAGCAGCATTATTCAGAAATAAAACTATGTTGATTAGTTTCATGTAAGCACTCCAAATTGTATTAAAAAATCAACACATTGTACCCCACAAATTCATAAATGTATTCAGGATCTATGTGTATATGATTTAATAAAAGCAAAAAAAAACAAAAATTTTATGATTTAAAATTGTAACCATTTTACCATAATAATGATACATTGGTATCTCATCATTTCCTATAAGCTTTTTGCAATGGCATGTAAGAAATGTCAGAAATCATCATCTAGAATAGATATATATGCATACATAGGTCTAGTAGCTCTACTTAGTCACTTAGGTTGACTTGTCAGATGAGGACCAAAAAGCAAATTTTGTATGCAAATGGTTTATTTGGAAGCTGATTTTTGGAAGCATCAGTAAGGGAGTAGGGAAGTGATATCAAGAAGGGAAAGGTTTTTATGTTGATAAATGTAACTGGGATTCAAACGTACTGTGGCCCCAAGTACTATAGATTCTGTGACAGAGAAAATCTCAAGCATGTGCATTTTTTCAATATTAGAGGGTTCATTAACTCCTTAGCATGTCTAAACTGTCCTGCACGAACACCATCTGTGTTAGGAAGCCCAAGGTAAGCTGGCCCGTAGACTATCAGCCACTAACAGTAGTGACCCATCTCCTTGTTTGGAAACAATAAAAGCAGAAGAAGAGTCACCTTTTAAAGGCATAAATTTTACTTCATCTGTCATAGATTCTTTATGGTGGCATCTATTCACAATTTCTGTCTCTCTCCTCTCTCCCCCCACCACACACACACACACACACACACACACACAAATTAAAACTGGAATTAGGGGAACTAGGGGGATACGCTACAGCAGCATTTTAACTCTAATTTACTCTCCTTTATTGCTCATTTTAAATTTCCCTTATCCTCAGGTAGTTCTTCTGCAGACCTTGGATGCTTGCCAAGTAAAGTGTCCAGTTTTTATAGTTTTCGTCTATCATGAAACCACCAGGTGGTGGTACCTGTGCTCAAACTCTTTGTTATCTATCTTTATCCAATATGGGAAAATTCTGCCCACTGTTCCTCCACCAACATGAGGAATATCAAATGACAGGATAATAACTAAAAATCTGAGATTTCTTAGAATCCATACTCGATCTCCCAAACAAAGTATTTTCTTCACTCTAATTGATCCTAAAATTTTAGGAATAGAAAAAGAAACTTCAAGGCCAGTTTCAAGGTCACTAAGACTTGTGGTAGTAAATGCTACTCTTTTCTGTGTCCTTTGCTTTACAGAGCTACATATTTTATTCACAGGAGACATATGACCAATGAAAGGTTATTGGTTTAAACCATGTATCTTAAAGTACAGATTCTAACTTTCCAGACTATTATCTATAAGGTGGTTTCTCGGTTGCAACTTTGAAAAGCTATTCCAGTATTCTATCAGTTTGACAACTCTCAGTTTAGGGCAGTATATGGTAGGATCAGTGGGTTCTCTGGTTTTGTGTGCTTTTGTGCACTTTCTCTCCTATAAAGTGGATGCTGTTTGTCTAAGAAAATATTATGTAAGATTTCATATCGGAAATTGCTCTATGAATTCTTGGGTAGAGGTGCTGAAAAGTACTGAAGTAGGAAAGATGAGCCATCCTCAGAATGTATATTAATCTCAGTAAGGACAAATCTCTGTCTTCTTCTGTTTGGAGGGAATTCAGCGTAAGCAACCACCCTTAAGTGACTGATTTCAGTCCTCAAAAGATGGTATTATTTTAAGATATCATTTCTGTGCTACTGTCAGATCAAGCCTTTACATTGAAACTAATTAGCCAAAGCTTGCGTAAGAAGCCCACTCAGTGCATCCCAGGCATAACCTTCCTTTCTACCATGATACTGTCTTTATTCACAAGTGCATGGTGCAAGTACTAGCCTGGCTGAAGAAAGGTTAACAATGATTTACCTATTCAATTACCTAGTTAAACTCTTTATACCTAACAGATGATTCTTTAGTCCGTATTAAATTATCATGATAAAGTGAACTTCATCAAAACTAGAAACTTTTGAAATTCAAAATAAACTTCTGAAAAAAGGAATTATCAGCGCCCAGAATTATTCATCCGCACGTGGAACTGCTCCGTGTTCCTGTAACTCTTCTCTGCCAATTGTGATAATTTACCCTTAGGGAAAACAGTGTGCACCAAAGACCTGGTTTCTTCAAGAAGCAATTATGGACATCCAGTTCTACTCACCAGTCCTACTAATTGAATTTCTTCCTAATGGTCTGAACTATTTATAATGTTTTGTCTTAAGAAAAGGTGGTGATTCGAAAAGAGTGTTAACCTTCATGTGTGTCTGGAAGCTGCGGGTGAGTGAAGCCCAGACCTGAGCAGGTATGTAAAATGTCTGCTCTTTAACTCCAACCAGTTACATTGCTCCTTCCTTTTTCATTCTCTTTGTTCCCAGATCTCCTTTCTTCTTTCCCACTTTCCTTTAGCTAGTGCTCTTTATTTAAAGGAGTGTCTCTCGCATTGTTATATATCCTTCTGATCACATTTTCATAATTTTACCTGTATCATGAGATGAATTTCTGTTCAAAGACCCATGATCATTATTAAATCAATATGTAAAGAGTCTTTATTTTCCCATTCATTTTCTCTCTGAAACTACAATCATGGGAATTAAAAGTTATGTCTAAGTCTTGGATATTTCAACTGAGAACAATCTGGCAGACCAAGCTATTTCTGATCGGACAGACTCAAATACTCATATCTTAAAAATTATAATTATCTTTTAAGAAAAGACTTGTTGAGTACTTATGCGCCAGGGCATGCTCTGATGTTTTCCATATATTAACTCATTTAATTTTCCAAACAGCCCTATGAGGTATGAACTATTATTATCCCTATTTTACAGATGAGGAAATTGAGAGACAGAAAAGTGAAGCAACTCACCCAAGGACATATAGTTCATAAGGCAAGGAGATGGAGATTCAAACCCAGGTAGTTTATCCCCAGAATCTGTGCTCTTAGCCACTACACTATACAGTTGTTTATGAAATTATCCATATCATTTTCCTATTTCCTCTACCAATTTTAAAATTTCTTTCAAAACTAAAGAAAACTATAAGTATTTCTTATAAAAATATAGCAAATAAGAGTTAATATTTAGAAAAAATACAAAATTATCTAAAATTTCACAACCTAGAAACATCGAGGTATAAAGCCAAAATATTTCCATAAATATTCACTTTTTATTTATAGTGTTTCATAACCTCTTAAATTTAATTAAGTATTGCATACATATCTTCATGTTAGTTTATCTTAAGTTTTTACTCATTCACATTTTATCAAAATAAGTTTGTGTTATGAGTTCAAATATAGTTACAGCTTGTCTTCCTTACTTATATAGGACTTTCAAGGAGGTCATAGTAGAAAATGAAGAAGTAACGTGCAAGAAATTACAACATACTTTCTTATAAAAATGTAAACTTCTCATAGAAAAGTTTTGCCCTGTTGGGGTCTTCAATAAACATTTCAGAAGAGGTGATATTTGATCCACATCTTGAAGGACAAAAGATAGGGAAGTGACATTTGTATGAGAAAGTTTTGCTTATGTTATCTCAAGTTCTCATAGAATCAAGAAAAGTTAAGTTACACTTGTATTTTATGCACTAATACACACTATCAGCTCACTTAGTAGCTGTCTCAGATTTGTATAGCTCTAAAGTGTCGTGGTGGTACGACAACCAAAGCCCATCCAGCCTTAAAGCCAGTAATGATTCCACTTTATAATGACCAAGAATAACACAGGCAAGAACATATGCAAAGGCAGAAATAGTAAACGGTGTTCAATTCGAGAAAAGTTTTCTGTGATATCCTTTGAATTTGAAATACTCTTTCTGATAAAAGCTAAACTTTAAATAAGAGAGTAACATCATCTTTCAAAGCTCAACCTAAAGATTGCTGCACTTTTAGACATCTCATTAATACTGAGTGCAGAAATTTAAAAGGCCGGAGAGAGACTTTTCCAAAAGATTTTTATTTTAATCTGGGAAAGAAAACTTTCCACCTTGTTCCCCAACTCATTAGTCTAGATTACATGCTCTTTTTAAGCAAAGCCATGTCCAACTGAAATTAGATTATCATCTTTTATCCTGAGGTTAGACTAGGGATACTCTCCCTTCAAACTGAGAGATCTCTACCAAATACACAGGCAGATAGGTGTTCTATTAGCAGGAAATGTGGATGACAAAGGCCTTGGGATCAGCAACATGTATAGCAGCCAATTTTTTAAAATGAAGTACCAAATTTAAAGAATAAGTAATTAAGCTAATGATAGAAAAGTGATTACTGCATGTGATATTTTTGTACATGGACAGTTGTGTGCCATATGCCTGATAAATTCTCTAAAATCATTTTCTGGAGTGGAAGCTAGGTTATTTTGGCTTATCCAATAAATGGAATGCATAAGATAAACTTACATGTTAAGAATGTGAGAAAAAAAGGAAAATCAGAAAAGGAAATCCACTCTTGATAGATCTGATTTTTGAAACAGAGATTCTATGTGCAACAGCTCAAGGGAAGGAAGAAGTTGAAGATGGAGAAAAGTTAACTGATACATTAAGATCCTTTGGGAAATCTAGGGTATACTTGGAGGCTCTGGCCTTAAAGAGCACAGTGCCATGGTTAGAATCAAGCGAGCATGCATCTGAAGTTTTACAGCTCTGGATATAAGTCCTGGGTTTGCCATTTCATTTTCCCAAGGCTCATTTTTTACAGTTTCCCTGTTTTCTGAGTTATAATAAAACTGAACTTACCTATAGAGTCATTAGGAAACTTAAAAGAGATAATGTGTCCTTAGCTAAATGTCGGAGGCACTTGATACAGGCTATACATGATTTTTTCATCATTGATTAATTTCAATTAATATCTTTGATTAATTACAATTGTTATATTTACTATTCTTTATTTTAAGACATTTATTTTTAACTAACCATTAATTAATTAATCTATTTATTAAAACTGGTCATGGATAAGAGATGATATTGTGTCATGAACCAAGTATTATAAATTTTTTTTGGAGTCCTATATACCTGAGTTTACTTTAAATTTTAAAAGCTCAAGGTTAATGAGTGATGGGCTATATTCCAGTACTTTTGACCTGGTAATCTTTATAAATCTAGTGACATAAGAGAATACTAATGGACTAAGATAGGTTCTGATAAAAGAATACGCAATTAATGTGACAGTATTAATGGTATGACAGAAAATACAAAATTTATTTTAGTGGAAATAGAGAGAGTGATAAGGAAAATGATCTAGAAATCTCTTAGAGAAAGAAAAAGGAGTTTAACTATGGGAGGCAAATCAAAGTCTCCCTTTTGGCTCCATGTGCAAAATTTACAGTCACATTTTTGTCCCCAGAGATCCTTTCATATAATAAATTTGTTGTTAGTCTTATTTCTTCCACATTTCTAAATTCTTTTACTTCTAATTATATATAACATAATTAGCAGAGCAAATAAGTAATCTATTTTGTTCAAAATGGTACTTATTCCTTTCAATTTTTATCCTCAGGTCACTTGAATATCAACTCCTCTGTCTCAGTAAATGGGGGAACTAAATGACTCCGTGGTCACTGAGCTTGTGTTGCTGGCTCGTTCTTGTTCTAGAGAGAAAAAAATTTTTCTCATCTTGATATGTTCTTTGCTCTATTTAGGGGTCATCCTGGGAAACCTTGTCATTTTGTTTTTGGTAATTGCTGATTCCCACTTACAGTCCCCTATGTACTTCCTGCTGGCTAACCTGTCCCTCATCGATGTGGGCCTTTCCTCTACGACCATCCCCAAGATGATCTTTGACCTTGCAAATGAATATAGTGTAATTTCTTTTCAAGGTTGTATGACTCAGATATGCTTCATCCACATCATGGGAGGAGTGGAGATGGTGTTGCTCATAGCCATGGCATTTGACAGGTACACGGCCATCTGTAAGCCTCTTCACTACCTGAAAATCATGAACCCTAAAATCTGTGTTTCATCTGTAATCATTGGCTGGGTAACTGGGGTGATGCATGCTATGTCTCAATTTGCTTTTGTTATAAACTTGCCCTTTTGTGGCCCTAATAAAGTAGACAGCTTTTACTGTGACTTTCCCAAGATCATAAGACTTTCATGCACAGATGAAGCCAAGTTTGAGTTCATTGTTGCTGCCAACAGTGGGTTTATGAGCCTGGGCACCTTTATCCTGCTAATCCTTTCCTATGCCTTTATTTTGGTCACCATCTGGAAATGTTCTTCAGGAGACTTATCCAAGGCATTTGTCACTTTGTCAGCTCACATTACTGTGGTTTTTTTGTTTTTTACTCCATGCATAGTTCTCTATGTCTGGCCTTCTCCCCCACCATCAGTTGATAAAAATCTATTTATTGTTGACTTTGCCATTACTCCTGTCTTAAATCCTGTCATTTATACTTTAAGAAACAAAGAAATAAGGATAGCAATAAAAAGATTGCGCAAAAAGAGACCTTATTCCAGATTTTGTTAACCACATCTCTTTGTAGCAGCTTTAAAACTAAACAACCAACTGCAGGTTGGCTTATCTCCACTTAAGCACCTCAAATTTCACATATCCAGAGCAACTGATCATCTGCCACCACTTCATCTCTAGAATGTGAGGCCAGTGCCATTACCCTCATGAAAAATGTATATCCATCAAGCAAAGAACGGATATTCTTGCAGAGAACAGCTTGGTCTATTGAGACATTTTAATCTTGAAATTTTGTTTATTCTGCAAATAAAAGGATATAAGCACATTGTTTCTGCTATTCATAAAGTCTAAAAATAACCTATAAATTTGTTGTAGTGAATGTAAAGAATTTTCACATTGGATTGTCAAGTATAAAGATCCAGTAGCTTTATTTATTACTTAAAAGGAGGCCCTAGGACAAAATCTCAGTGCAAGGTAGTTTATTCTAAAGGAAATTCAAGAAGACACTGGTATGGGAATGTGGAAATGAGCCAGGAGAAAGAAGAATGCTGATAGATAGTGCATTAATTTGTATCTTATTGCTATGGACAACTGGGCACAAGCTTTCTGAGAGCTGTATAAATTCTGTAACTTGTCATTGTTCCCTTTTAGGGGCAAGGAAACCATGTATTTCTCTACTGATTTAGAGTTGCTCTGGGATATTAACTCTATAGCAATCCAGGCTTTTCCACATTAAAGGCTAAGTACTATTGATCTCCAAAGAAAAGTCCTCAAGCAGAGAGTCTCAGAAGCTTACAGTACATGTATAAAACAATCCAAATTCTTGAGAATATTAAATACAGAGGGGTATGTGGGAGAGACCAACAGCATTAGATACAGTCCACATCTTTCCAGGCTTAGAGGCATTTATTCTCTGTATGAGCGCATTCCTTTGTTGACTCTTCAAACACAGGAGTGTTAATGGAACAATTGTAAGTGGGTCCTGTCATTACATGTGTTCATAGAATGACACACATTATCATTGCCCTTTACAACCAATTCTAGATTCCTCTTATGTTTATCATGCACTTCTGCTGGTCTAGACCACTTGCCCATGTCTGTGATTACCATGCTCCTGTCAGGCTGTAACAGTCCACTTATAGTCACCATCATCCATAGCAGCAATGCTATTTCTTCACGATAATAAAAGTCTATTATACCCATCATTATAGTAACTTTATTCTTTGTCTGCTGACCTAAAAACTCAAGGAAATAAAAAAAAATGACTAAGGAGCTACTAAAACTTTAGGCTTATTGGAATGCTCACTATGTATCAAAAGAGGCATTCTCCCTACCATGGCAGGGCTTAAAGTTTCAGGTCCAGAAGTTTAAGTTCCCCAAGTGATGGTGACAGGAGCCATTCTCACCATATACCCTTGGTTTCCATACCTACATATTCTTGGACCCAATACCTTACAAAGTTTGCTGGTTCAAAGTATCACATTAAAACATGGAGCCCTAACTAGCACTTAGTTGTCCATTTTCTTGCACTTTTCAAAGGCTCTTTTTGTGTTCTACCTAATGTGGTAGCTTCTGTTTGATACAGTATATTACAGCACTAGTGGATCACTTGGTCATCTGTTCTACTTTCTTTTCTGTAAAGTATATTCCTTTGTCCTAAGGCACGTTATGAAGGACATTAGACACTCTATGCATCTTTGAAAAGTTTAACAGCCAAGGCCTCCATCAGTGGCACGAGAATCAAAGCCACAGCTGGAATACATTTTTATCCCAGTGAGAACAAATTGCTGTTCTTCCAGCATGGAAAAGGTCCAAAGTAAACAACTTGCCTTCAAGTTGCCAAGTGAAAGCCATGATATGTGAAACCATTTCAAGGGTTGACATCCACATGTGGTTCTGAAAGGTCAAACAATCAACGGCTGCTGTGGCTGGAACTGCCTAATAATAAGCAAACATTCTGATTAACCCAGGCAGAGACTTTATACTTGCCATTTATAAATACTTGGTTCATGAGCTGGTTGTGCAAGCACTGAAGTGTCTGAGCCAGGTTCTCAACTCTATTATGTAATGCTACTTTGAGAGTATAGAGTAAGATGAGATACGTGAATAAGAAGTATACATGTATTTCCTCCTACTTTTTCCTGGCAGAGGGAGAAATTCCACATCTTAAGCTGACTTATGTATAATTAATTGGTATCAATCTTAAGTAATGATCCACATTTGTGTAGAAATTAAAACACTGACCCCACACACACAAAAAAACTATTTGGGAGAGTAAACATCATATACTAAATTCATTTGACAACTCCCAGAAAAGTGATAGGTGGATTGCTACTTTTGCTTTTCTTAAATACATAAAATAAAAAAGTTAACCCATGAGGAATGCAATGTAAAATAAGGGACATACCTGAAGCTAATCAATTTGTAATTAGGAAGAAGTTGAAGTAGGATATCTGTGCTTCTGATTGCACATTAATCAATGGGCCTTTAAATAATTAATAAGAAAACGATGGTTATAATAGTAAAGAAAGCAGAGAAAGAGAGCCAAATATTGTTCTATAATAAAGATGTATTCTCAAAACATCTTAGATCTTTACTCATCTTATAGGTGAACAAACTATTATTCACCTATAAAATCTTTATAGGTGAATATTCTTAAATATTCTTAAAGAACAAAGAATAAGAATATTCTTATTCTTTATTCTTCACCTATAAGATCTTTATTCATCTTACAGGTGAATAAATTCAAATATTATAAACAATTAAGCTTTTGAAGAAGCAAACAAAACATATTTAATTTTAAAATAAATTAATTAGATGAAAATAGTTGAAAATTATACCACAAAGTAATGTGTTAAAATACGGATGAAATTTGGATGCAATTTTAAGCAAGAAAGCAAAGGCAGAAATCATTTTTAAAAGACTAGATTTTACTAAATTACATTTAGATTTTCAAAAACAAGAGTAAAGGCAAAAGTGGAAAAAAAATACGTGCTTCATATACAACAAGACACTGATACTTAATAAATATGAAGAGTATTATGAATTTTTATATTAATAAGCACAATCATTTAACAACTTAAATGACAAAATACATACTATACCTCTGTAACTGGTAATTAAATTTATACAAATTCAAACAAAATGTCATTTTATTTTTAATATGAACACCTGATCAGATGTATAACCACACTGTTGACTATTTTCTTTTCATGAAATTCTTTTTTATTGATTGATTGATTGATTGATTTTTGAGGCAGCGTCTCCCTTGTCACCCTTGGGAGAGTGCTGTGGCATCATAGCTCATAGCAACCTCAAATTCCCAGGGTCAAGTGATTCTTTTGCCTCAGCCTCCCAAGTAGCTAGGACTACAGGCTCATGCCACAACACCCAGCTATTTTTAGAGATGAGGTCTCACTCTGGCTCTGGCTCAGGCTGGTCTTGAACCTGTGAGCTCAGGCAATCCACCTGCCTCAGCCTCCCAAGTACTGGGATTACAGGTGTGAGCCACCACGCTCAGAGGCAAAACACCTATATGCCTCTGGCCAAAAAAGCTGTTTGAGAGAGAGCAGTGAAAAGACTTTGTGCAGGCATACTTGTGAGAAACTGAGGCAGAATCTCATGTGGCCGGGTTGGTTGTGATCCTAATATAACCAAGGCTTTGGCTGGAATGGCATTTCCAGAGATGTCCAGACTGCATTAAGGAATTAAGGTTGACTTTATAAGGCCAATAAAAAAGCCCTTTGGAAAACTGGCCAGATACCCATCAGTAACTTTCCTGATCTGTGGTAAGTAACAAAGGTCACTTGCTGATGGGTTCGGGAATGGAAATGTGCTTGGGGACCTCAAGAGAAGAAGAATTTACCCAATGCATACAAGTAACTAATGGCACAGATGAAACCTGGGCTCATTAAAGGCTTTTGAGAAGTCCAGCCTAAAATTCCTTATAAAAGTTTCCAGCAAAAAAACCCTGACTTAAGGCATACATGGGAGCAGAGGTTTGCGCGCAAATTCCTTTATGCCCAAGAAGTTTCTTTATGCCTTATTTAAAGATTTGAAGTAACAGCCTCCAAACGGTAAGGCCAGCAAGGGCAGGTATTCAATCTACCTTGTTCCTCCATAGCCTCAGGCTTCATCAGATAAGAACAAAGAAAGTAATGACTGACAACATTTTCTCCAGTAAGTTATGTTAAACTGGGTTATATTGAAAGGATTATGCTTAAAGGTGTATGTTGGGTGGATTGTCAGATTACTAGGGAGGAGCTACTTACAGAGCATGTGGTCACAAGATGTTCAAATGGATTAATGAAGTCATTGATGTCCAATGTGCATGTGCAGAGGGATTGTAATGAATATTAATGTGGTCATTGCTGTATAGTGCACATGCACAAGATCGACTATATAAACCAACAGTAAATAAAAAAAGCTAGCTCACCATTTTGCCTGAGCGAGCAAATGGTCACCTTTATTTAAAACACAATTTCAATAAGCATGCTTATTCTCTGCGACATGGCTTTTCCATGAGACCCTTACAGCAACATTTTTATCTTTATTTTTTAACTCTAATCCCATGACAGATTATGTCTTGAAGTTCTTAACAATTTTTTTTAACAAAAGGCCCCCCAAATTCGCTTAGCTTTGGAACCTGCAATTACATAAACATCCTGATTGCAGGCAATGTGCCTGGAGGCAGATTCCACAGGACTTTAAGAACCTTAGCTTCTTGACTTTCATCTGCATCTTTACTCCCAGTACACATAAAACTGATGATGACAGATGTAAATGCCCCATGCTCCAACATTTCCTGTCCTACAGAGAACTTATTTCCTATCCATGAGAAGAATATGCAGAAAATATCCTTACATATTTATTTTTCCTTAACTCTCATTGCCCAATAACTCTTCTGATATTTTTTCCTCTTGGAAAAATTAATATAACTCATAGACCTGGCCATTAGAGGTCTAAGAGGCAACAATAGTTCACTAACATCTAGTGGTACTTCTTCTCAAACCTACTGTTCTTTTAGTATACTCAGTCCCAATAACTGGCATCAATATTGACTTACCTGCACAATCCAAAATCTGGGAATAACAAATTCATTCCTTTCCCTGATGCCTAATCATCGATAAATCATCCAGTTCTATTACTTCCGCCTTCTAAAAAGCTCTTACAGATTCTTCCTTATTTTTATCTGCAATGTTATCATTGTTATCTAAGGCTTCAAATGTCATTTTTGGAATAGAATATGGTAATCTTCCCCCTTTTAGTTATATTTGCCTTAATTCTCATTTCTACATTTTAATAAGAAAACTTTTATTTTAATCTGATCATATGATTTTTTTTCCCTCAAAACACTTCATTGTCATTTTCTTAAATTAAAAGACTAATCCCTTATCAGGATTTATCAGGCCATCCAAGACCTGCTTCCATTGCCCTTTCCAGTCTCAGATAACAACATACGATATGCAATCCCAGAGCAAATTTGATTTTCTTTTACTTGCCTGAAAGTGAACTCTCTTGTGTCTGGGGCTTTGCTCTGGCTGATCATTCTGTATGAAACACTTGTCCTTGATGCTTTGCCTACCAGCATCTATTCATTCTTCAGCTCTGAATTTCATCATTTCACCAGGGAAGCTTCCCTGAACCTGAGTCCAGAAGAGCTCCTTCCATTATATGTTATATTACTCCAATACTGTATAGCACCATTTTTGTAACATTCATCACTGTCATGGTTTATAGTCAGTGTATGTCTTCCTCATTGCATTTTAAGTTCCACCTGGGCAGGACCTTGTCTGTTGTGCAACTTCTATCATATCACAAACTTAACAAAGAGTAACAATTTCCAGTGTGAATGATTTATTGATGCTTAGGATTTCTTTGTTCATTCAATCAAAGGCCATGTGATTACAGAACTTATTTCTGTTTTCATTCTCTTGTCTATTCTCAATTAATGTCTTCTGTCTCTGTCTTTTCCACACCTCCTGGGTGAAATCCACAGATGAGTTCACTTTGCAGACTTAGATCAATTCAAATCTTGAGCCAATCTCAGTTGAAGCAGCCTGAAAATTGTTGATTTCAGACTTGTCTTATAATCCTAGGTTTTAAGAAGCCTTCATTTAAAAGATCAGCTCCTCTGTTGGCATAGAAGACTTTCACTGCCAAACAAACCAATGATCCATGCCCCATTCATTTGAGGAGAGAGCCTACAAATTACAGCATGATCTGTGTCTGGATGGCCAACTCCCTAGGACTTTACTTCTGCCTAGATTCCCTCTCATGCCCCCTTCATATGCTGTTCCACTTGGTTCCTCAGTCTCCCATTTAGAACAAAGAAAGGCACATCATGGTAGGAATACATTTACATGGTAAAATGATTTATGAGACATTGTGTTGTTCCCTGTACTGCAGAAGAGACATGTGTAGGGGCAGCAGGAGAAATTTCCCTCTCATCTCCTAAGCACCTAACCTGTTTTACTTCATCCAATGTACATGATGATTTATGTAACTGACCATGCATCCTTATTTTTTTAAATATTTCTGCCCAATTTGTCCTCCAGTTTTTTATCTTACTTTTAAATTTTTGGAATGTCATTATTTTTCAAAAATTAATATTGGGTCAACCAGCATTTCTCATTAGGATGACAGTCTAAAGAAAATCATTTTCTTCATTTCTGAGCAAGAGAAAATGAAATACAGCTCTAACCAAGGTAGAGCCTTGAAACTTCTAGGCGTCCATCATGACCTCAAAGGTAGATTCTCTGTGACTGTACATCAATGATAAAGCTCAGGTTCTCTAGTGAGATCCACCAGGATTATCTCAATGGCTCAACACAGATCCTTTCGAGTAATTATCTCACCCTCAGGTAAACACATGCTCCTGTTAAAGATAACTCAAAATAACTCCCTTTGTTTTGGGTTTTTTTTTTAATGTTTAGATATGTTTTCTCAAGATCTCTGAACAAATCGATTCAATAAAATACAAGTTTTAATTGTATTCAGTCAATTCAGGAAGGATAAAGTTCAAAAGCTTTCAAGGAGCCCTTCACCCACAAACCCCTCATGTTTGGGACACAGGTAGGCATCCAGAGGCAAATATGTATTTACTATAGTTGATAACAGGAGGAAAATCCATTTATTCCCATGTTGTCAATTATAGGCACTGCCTTTACAGGTCAAAAGTTTTAGATTTCTTCAATTTTCATTCATAGTATCATAAATAAAGATATGGCTGCCCATCTTGAATATGTTTTCACTCCAACTCAATCATTCCCACCAATTCAGACCCGCAAATTACCCACCCTAAATAGAAATTGTTTTATACTAGTGAACATATTACCTCAAAAATCTTTCTTTCCCTTTGTTTCATCACTAGGCAACTCTTGATACATTTCTCTTGGGGAAACCAGTGAGACTCAAAGATCTAGTCCCCAAGAGAAACTAACAATGGGTTGGTTATTGGCCGTCTCAGCAGCATTCCTGGGTCACCCTCCCTTGCAGCTAATTAACTTCATTCCCATTACAAAGAATCCTGTATATAGGTTTGTTTTCAGGACAATTACTTATAGACATGAAAACTAAACTATCTGAATTTCTCTTTCTCCTAAAAACGCACATTCTATGACTGAGCAGAAGGTAAGAGAGATATTTTTAATTATAAAAATCCTCCTATCGTGGTTGTTCCCCTTTCTCTATTCCTCTAAACACTCCCTTTCATTTTCTGCCCTTCTGCAAACATACATATCCAAAATATTCTCCTTTCTCAAATATTTTTGTCCTTTTATTCCACATCATCTCTCTCCTTTTTTCAAATTTCAATAATTGAAATGTATTACGTCTTATAAAATTAATTCCATACACACTCCCCTTTTGTATTTTTAATTTCTCTCCTTAGTGAGAAAATGTTTTAAGACTCAGGTGTTTCTGACATTTGTTCTTCTGAACTTATTATAAACTTCATTTTCTATTGCTCAAAGCAGACATCTGGTCTCAACTATTCCTACCCTATTTGAAAACCAGGTTCTGTTATAAACTAGAGAAAGGAAACCACAAGCCTTGATTCAATCTCTTTTCCTATTACTTTCCTCCGCATTTGACGGCTTCAGCCTAGGCTGAGAAGCTTTCAAATACAGAAAGATTCTAGCCCCATATCAGGAAGTGGTAAAAAGGGGCTGCTGGCTATGAGTCCTGAAATGGAATCGTGTGAAGACTGGCCAGTTTGCTTGAAGAAAGGGAACTGGGAAAAGAAATGCCCATTGAAAAAGAAGAAATAATCTTTTAGGAAGGGAAGGCTAATTTCTTTTTTTTCTTTTTCTTTCTTGAGACAGAGTCTTACTTTGTAGCCCTTGGTAGAGTGCTGTGTCATCACAGCTCACAGCAACCTCAAACTCTTGGGCTTAAGCAATTCTCTTGCCTCAACCTCCCAAGTAGTTGGAATGACAGGTGCCCAACACAACGCCTGCCTTTTTTTTTTTTTTTTAGAGATGAGGTCTCACTCTGACTCAGGTTGGTTTCAAACCTGTGAGCTCAGGCAATCCACCCACCTCAGCCTCCCAAGTGCTGGGATTACAGGGTGAGCCACCACATCCAGTGGGAAGGCTAATTTCACTTCAAAACAAATAGCAATTCAAGGAATATGAGAGTCTTTCCAGTAGGCTAGCAGTAGTTCTCAACCTGTGGGTTGTGACCCACAGGAACTGTATTAAAGGATGGCAGCATTAGGAAGGTTGAGAACCACTAGTAGAGTGATCCTATCAAAGAAAAATACTTCTACCTTTTTTGTAAGCTTATCTACCAAGCAGGCATAGAGCATTGTTGAAAAAGACCAATGAACTGGAATTTTGGAGCTTTGATGATTCTGGCTTTGTGAGTGTATTGCTGTGAGCACTCTGGATAATAATTTAACTTCACTGGGTTCTCTACTTGTAGAATGAAGTAATTGGACTAATTAATTTCAAAGTTCTTTCCTCCTTCTATACAAAACTATAATTCTGAGGATCTTCTTTGTTCAATATGTGCCTGCAACTCTTGTTTGAAAATATGTCTCTCTAGACCCAGAATGACTGAAACATTTTAAATCTCTGATAGGAAGATGACAAACTTCATGGAGACTTGGCTTCTGAAGAAGTCCTAGGCATTTCACTAAGTCATCAGTGTTTCCTAAGAAGACAGAAAAGCCAAACGCATGATCTTTTTCTACAAACAAGCTTTCTCAAGTCATCAAGATTTCTTCAATAATAATACATCATAATTCCAGATATTTGTAATAGAATGGGTGAGACCTTCTTCATTAATTTAAATATTCCCTGTTTTATATGACTGGGTTGTCATCAGGAAGTATGAAGCTGAATTATTATTAAATATAATTTTACAATATATTTGTGAGAGGTACCATTTTGTTTCTGATAAGAGCAATTGCTATCCATTTTTACAAAACTCTTCCACCAGGCTCATCTCCTATAGCTTAGGGGTTAGGGCTCCGGCCACATAAACCAGGGCTGGTTGGTTTGAACCCAGCCCAACCCTGCTAAACAACAATGACAACTACAACAACAGCAACAAAAGCTGGGCATCGTGGCAGGGACCTGTAGTCCCAGCTACTTGGGAAGCTGAGACAAGAGAATTGCTTACGCCCAAGAGTTTAAGGTTGCTGTGATCTGTGACTGCACAGCACTCTACCACAGGCAACATAGTGAAACTCTATCTCAAAAAGAAAAAAAAAAAAACTCATCTATCAAATAGCTCTCGAGCTATTTTATGTACCAGCCACTGTTGTATGCAGGTAATATGGCATTGTACAAAGCAAAAATGTTCCCTACACCCATCAACTTTAATATTACATTTATGAAAAGCTACAAATATTAGAACTAGGATAAATAAAACATTGCCTAGGGTAATAAAAACACAGACATATTTTTATCAGTTACTCTCTCATTTTTTAAGAGATGACTCACCTGTCAGCTGAATCACCACCAGCAGTTTCAAGTAGCCACTCCATCCCACCCACTTCACTGTCACATCTATTCACTCATGTGCTTAAACTCTTAACTTTCCCTAATATCAGTACTTTTTCTACAGATTTTTCATTGCTTTCTACTTTTGATGTGACTTCACAACAGTATATGAAAATGCAATGATAGTCCATTTTCTCAAGTATTCACAATGCATCAATGTGTATTGCTCTACACCATTACAAGAAATCTAAGTAAAAATGTGCTTCCTTTGATCATCACTTTATCTCCCTTATTTCTCCTTTAGAATTCCTCCATATTCCTCTTCCTGTCCCTCCTTTCTTTATTCTCTAACACTTTTTCTAATTCATATTCACTCTTCCTTTTTCTTTAGGTCTTCTCTCCTGCCTCTTCTTTTTTTTTTTTTAATTAAGTCATAGCTGTGTGCAACAATGCAACCATGGGGTACAGTGTGGTATTTTGATATACAATTTGAGATATTTTCATCAAACTAGTTAACATAGCCTTCATGTCATTTTCTTAGTTGTTATGTCAAGACATCTATATTCTACTTTTAGAGAGATTCACTTGTACTCTTGTAAGATAAACCATAGAGGTGATCCCTCCAATCACCCTCCTCCACCCATCCACCCCCCTCCCCTCCCCTCCCTCCTGCCTCTTCTTAACCATGCTTTTGACTCTGACTCCACCGTACTGCTTACATTCATAGTTCCATATTTTGGTTGTGATTGTCCCAATTTATAATGGTGAAAGGTCATGAGTAGATAAAATTACATGCTGTAATAGAATTTTTGAGTCTTTAGACTAAGATTATATGATTTGGGATTTCCCTTTTTGATAAACTTAATTATTAGTCACACTCCAAGAAAAACACCATTTTAGTAGTAACACCCTGGTAGTAATAGGAATGCCCAAATCTGACAAAGTAATTCAGAAGCTTTAGTTGCTTTTAATTGCTTTAAAATAGCTCTTAATGAGATTCCACCCTTATGATGTGAGTGTTGGAGTGCTTGTTTTATACGTTGCATCTTAATTTAGCAGGATAAAACATTAGAACCTAAGTACCCAATGTGATTCTTCAGCTTCAGCTTTACTTATTTATAAATAAAAGTTTACGAATTGGATGCTGAGCTTAGTAAGCTGCCAACCACCTGCTTCTCAGCAAAGTAAAGGGCATTGCCATGAAGCCTCCCAGGGATGATCTTATCAACTGTATAATGCTTCCCAGATTCATTTCCCCTCCCAAATCCTTTGTCCTATGCCCCTGTGACCTGGATGAAGTCTAGGTATAGTAGTATGAATGAACTGAAGGAGTTAAAACATTTTAAAAAATGTGCAGATAGAAAAATAACATGCTCCTTGATTTACAATAGGATTATGTCCTAATAAATCAAACATAAATTGAGAATGCATTTAATATACCTAACCTACCAAATGTCATAATTTGATTTATTTACCTTAAATATGCTCAGAATACTTACTTTAGCCTATAGCTGGGCAAAATCACCTAACACAAAGTCTATTTTATAATAAAGCATTAAATATCTCGTCTATATTGAATAGTGTACTTAAGTGCAATTTCTATTAAATGCGTATCGTTTTCTCACCATTGTAAGTCAAAAAAAATTTTAATTAAATTATAGCTGTGTACATTAATGCAATCATGGGGTACAGTGTGCTGGTTTTAGTAAAATCAAAAACTTATTAAACCATCACAAGTCAGGGACCTTCTATGTATAATTTATTAAGAAAATATACCAGAAAGAATATTTAAGGAACATGTAGGTGAGAGAAGGTAGGAAACAATGCAGAAATTGATTAAAAGGAACAAAAAAATTGCATTTTGTGGAAATAGAAAAGAAATTAAACCTACGTGTCTCCATCTGATATATATATATTCTTCCTAAAGAATTTTAAATTATATTTTTCTTATCCTATTGTACCTTATTGCCTCTATTTCTTTGATCATTCATTATGTATCTCTTCATATTTCTCATTACAACATTACAAACTTTGCTCCTTCTGAACTTGATGAGAGCACTAGAACATCTGTTTTCCTTATAGTCATTACCTGGTGACCAGAATTCAATCAGTGTGGCCATTCCCAGCCAAAGTGAAGAAGGGGCGATGCCTTCCACACTGCCTGAGTAGAATATACCAAGAAGTTTTAACTTTATGATAGTTTATACAAAGTCCAGGACCCTTTATTTAAGGACCCTGTATCTCCTGGAGAATCTCACCTATGAAAACAATTTTAGCAGTTAATGAAAATGGGTGATTGGATGCAGGAAGTAGTAAGAGTTCTTTATTAAGTTGGTCCTCTTTATTAAGTTTCTCTTCTTATAGTTATGAGTCAATTCTGGGTTTCAAACATTCTTCATTCTGTTTTCTGTGCCATTCTATGTCTAGTCAAAAAGTCTAATATGTGTATAAATATGTATACTGAAAGATACTTCAAAGCCTACAAGGAGAGTTTCAGAGCATTTTAAAGCACTAAAAAAATTCAAAAGCAACTACTGTAATTTAAAATGTTGTGCTATGCAATTTGTTTACCTTTATTACATTTAATATTTATAAGTAAAGTCTTTCTAATGCTATTATAAGCCCTTCCCTCCATGTTTATTTTAATAATACTATATTACAGTTCTTTATGTATATACATTATAATACACTTAAACCTAATGTTTGACATTTAAATTGTTTCAAGGTTATACCACTGTCAGTAAAGTATGATGAATACTTTTCTGCTGAAAACTTTTGTACAAATAGAATTCTGGAAGGAGTATTATCACACCAAAAGGTATAAATTCAAAATTCTTTTTTTTTTTTTTCAAAATTCTTAATATATGATTTTAAAATGCTTTCTTTTAGGTTTAACTTAATCTGTATTCCTTACAGGAATGTACTAAATGCCTTTCTCACTGAGCCTTTGCCAATTTTGACAATAATAGTGTAAAACTTTTTTCCAAATTAATGGAAAATTAATAGTATTACATTTTATCATATTTTTTTGCTTTCTAGGACACACACACACACATAGCTTACATTTCTCAATTCTCCCTTTATCGTTTATTCCTATATGTATTAGGGCTTGGAGATTTTTAGCTCATGGTTTGAACTCTTTCATATACTATGAAAATATCAATCTTTTGTCTCCCTATAGCATTTAAATTCAAGGACGATTAATGTGCTAGTTTGAGGTAGATTATTTTAGGCACATATAGAAATATCCTTCTGTGGTTTCTTAACTGGTATGCATTTATGTTTTCATTTTTAATTTTTATTGATTTTTTTTACTCTTGATTGCATTTTGAAAAATCATCTATTTTTATTCTCCTGAAACCCATTTCATATGCTTATATACAATCTTCCAATTTTATGCCTTTTTACATTTTTTTTAATCTTTATTCTTTTTTGCCTGAAATTTCTTGCATTTATTTGATGTATTTTTCTAACTTCTTAAGTTGCTGATAAGTTCACATAGTTGAGCAAATGAGAGCATATAACACCATACGTCACCTTTGAGTGCAATTTTGCTCATACTCCGTTAATCTTTCATACCCTGCGCTCCCATTATTTTGTAAATAGTCAACTGTCAATTAAATAAGAGATTGTTTATGTAATCAATTTTAAGTTGTTCCTTTAACATATTATTTTCAGTGCCTCTAAGTTAATTCCTTCCTTTGTTTCCTTCAGGTCACCTCACAGTTTTCCCTTCCTTCTGATTCAATGGACCAATTAAATGACTCTGTGGTAACTGAATTTGTATTACTGGGACTTGCACAATCCCTGGGAATGCAGTTTTTCCTTTCTTTCTTCTTCTCTTTATTTTACCTGGGAATTATCCTTGGAAACCTCTTCATTGTGTTCACAGTGATTTTAGACCCTCACTTACACTCCCCCATGTACTTCCTGCTGGCCAACCTGTCAGTCATTGACGTGGGCCTTTCATCTACCACAGTTCCTAGGATGATCTCTGATCTTTTCACTGACTGTAAAGTCATTTCTTTCCACAACTGCATGATACAAATGTTCTTTATCCATGTTATGGGAGGAGTTGAGATGGGGCTGCTGATAGCCATGGCATATGACAGGTACACAGCCATCTGTAAGCCTCTCCACTATCTAACTATTATGAACCCCAAAATGTGCATGCTCTTGGTGGTAGCTGCTTGGGTCATTGGGGTGATTCATGCTGTGTCTCAGTTTGTTTTTGTTATAAATTTACCCTTCTGTGGCCCCAATAATGTGGGGAGCTTTTACTGTGATTTTCCTCGGGTTATTAAACTTGCATGCATGGACACTTACAGACTAGAATTTGTAGTCACTGCCAACAGTGGCTTCATATCTATGGGCACCTTCTTTTTCTTAATTGTGTCATACATCTTTATTCTGGTCACTGTCCGACAACATTCTTCGAATGATTTATCCAGAGCATTCTTTACTTTGTCAGCTCACATCACTGTAGTGGTTCTGTTTTTCGCTCCATGCATGTTTCTCTATGTGTGGCCTTTCCCTGCTAAGTCATTGGACAAGTTTTTTGCCATTGTGGACTTTGTTGTCACCCCTGTCTTAAATCCTGCCATCTATACTTTACGGAACAAAGATATGAAGGTGGCAATGAGAAGGCTGAGTAGACAGGTTGTAAGTTCTAGGGAGATGAACTAACAGATTTCCTTGAAAAGAGCACAGGATGAAAGTCAAGAACCATCAAGACCCCCATCGCCACCAAAAACACTACAAAATGTGTATATTTCTATTATTGCCTTAAAAAACTGAGAAATCTTCAGAGAAGGCAGTATTGAAGCTAAGAATTTTATTTCAGATGAAGTTGCAGCAATTTTTGTTAATCATCAATAATAAAATTCTATATATTTCTATATAACCTGTATGCCTAAATTGTAGTTACCAACTATGACTACATTCATTTATAATGTGGTTATTTTGTATCATATGAATACATATGCATCTGTAATTTACCTCTACTTATTAGTATCTTTATACTGATAATAGATATCACTGGAAATTAATAAATGTTTCTTATGGAAATTAAGTGAATCCAATGGATAAAATATGGGTTTATATAAACCAATGGAAGTTAAAATCAAGGAAGAAATAATTCTCATTTTAATTATACTTTAAGTTAGATGACTAAGAAAGTAGGTGCTATGTTACAACTCAATTATCATTTTCACTATGATCATTGATATATGTTGTACAATGTTACTTTAGAACTTGACTCTAGCACTTTGTATTATGCAAAATTTGTCTACATTCCACTTTTTTAATGGCACAGTGCTATTCCCTTTACAGTCTTCCCCAAGTATTTCTTGATTCACTCTTAAAAAGCATCTATAGTTCTAAAAATATTTCAAATACCTTATTTCCTAGAGCAGGGTACCCCATTTAGATCTCAGAAACTTACTTAATGTGCCTGCTCTTAAGCTAAGGTGCTTAGGACAAAGAAGATGATTGATGTCTTTCAGTTAAAACCTGGAAAGTCTGGTGGTCAAAGCACAATGGAAACATCACTTGGATGTACACAGATTTCAAGAACATTAACTGCGGCGACTCAGGTCATTGAAGGTGCAAAATAAAATGAGGTTATACGTGAAACCTGAGACTTTTTTATTATTGGTTAAAGTATTTATCCTATATTTTCTACACACGTGGATCTTCAAAATTCTATGCTATCCTCTTATATAAAATCTAAGTATTATTCACTTTCTTATCAACCTTTCTGGATTTTGTTTTATTTGTTTATTTTTTTTAATATATTTTTGAGGCAGAGTCTCACTCTCTCACCCTGGGTAGAGTGCCATGGTGTCATAGGTCACAGCAACCTCAAACTCTTGAACTTAAGAAATGTACTTGCCTCAGCCTCCCAAGTAGCTGGGGCAACAGGCATCCACCACAATACCCAACTAACTCTTCTATTTTTAATAGAGATGAGGTCTCACTCTTGCTCCAGCTGGTCTCAAATTCTTGAGCTCAGGTAATCCACCTGCCTTGGCCTCCCACAGTGGTAGGATTTCAGGCATGAGAACCATTCTTGATTTTAATTTTACAACTTCATTTTATTTGTCTTACTATTAATATAATTCTTTTAAAGTCACCTTTAGACTCAGTGAGACAATAACAATATCTAAATGGTCCAAGAAATGATGGCAATATTCATTAACTCAAGAAGATTCTGTGTGTTTCCTTGAATAGCCAAGGGAAAACTTGTGAAACTATAAGTTAGTTTCAGTACTCAAATCTCAGGCTGACTATTCCCAGATCTCTTAACCTGGTCACTTTCATAAAAGGCTCTTAATTAATCAAGTGGCTTACTAAAGAGGAAATGTAACATAAATACTTTTCTCTTGAAAATTTTATGCTTTGAGAGAGTACAAGTAAAAGGAAATCTGTACCCCTCTTTATCAGAAAATAACTGTAATCTCTTCCAGTTATGAAGAAGGTAGGTGGAAAGATAAAATTGAAATATATTAGTGGAACTAACCAAATTGTAGCACATTATTGACAATGATATGCTTCTACTGCTAGGAATCCATTCTACAGAATTCAATTGTTTACATTCAGGGAAAATAGAAAAATGATTGGCTTAAATACTTAGAAGAATTAATAATACTCTTTGCAGGATAGCCCTTGTTATACATGTTACACTGGCAACAATCATCAAATCCTTTGCCTGACTCTTCTAGGCTAATTTATTCTTTCCTCTCTATTTAGGGGTCTTTCTCCCCATCTTCCCCAAATGCATTGTTTCCTTGCCCACCTTCTTCCATCCCTTTTATAATCCCACCGAAACTTAGTTTTGAATATATCTCTCACATAAAAGTACAAAACGTATTTGTAGAGTTGTGGGAATTTTGAGTTTTAGATGGAATCAACTCATTTTTCAAAAGCAGAAAAACTAAGTCCCAGAGACCTTTGAATGACATGCCTGAAATCACAGTGAATTTGTGTTAGACCCCAAGACCCTGACTTCCATCTCAGTGAGACTTACAGAAATACAATTGTTGTTGGTTTTTTTATTTTTAAGAGGGATAAAAGATGTTTAAGAAATGCATATAACACTCTGATGGTTGAATTCCAAGCTTACACTAGGGCATAGGAAATAATTTTTTTATTCAGCTATGGTTGGCCCTTCATGTTTGCTACCAAGTGTGTGAGATTCTGGAGAACTCCTTTAATAAACCTAAACTTAATGTTTAACTTAGAATCAATAACAACTCTTCTAAAACTTCTTGATCATTTTTGAAGGGTTAGAAGTGAGCTTTGAGAGGACTATGGTAGTGAAGGATCTTTGTAGCTGAGGATCCCATATTATCACTCTTCCCCCACAGCAGCATAAACTTGGGATACTTTATTAAGTGTGAAAGAAATTCCTTTTGCTGAAGTATAGCATTCCTAAATTCTTACTTGCTACCTTGATAGAAAGTCTTTTTGTTACAGATGAAAAGAATATTTGGCTTAATCACCATTCTTTGTATATTTCTTATGGAGATATAATTGCAAGTTTGTGCTTTTCTATCAATGAAAAGAAATAGTTTCATACTACTAAATATCTAAGGTCAATTCTACTGTATACTTCAGTTATAAAGAAACATCTCAACCAGTCATGTCAAGAAATTATCTCACAATAGAAACCCCATCCTCTTGATTTTTAATGATTAGTGTGGTTACATTTCTTACCGTGCTAGGCAGAAGACAATTAAAGTGAATGCTCATGACTTATTTCACTATTGGACTTTATTCTTAAGAAGAAAGTTAGAATCACTAAATTTTCATAGGACTTTGAAAACAACAATATGGTGTTTGGGTGGGTAGGGATAGGGAATGAGATTCCAAGTAATGAAGAGAAAAGTATGATTTCTGAGGGAAGGTGAGGGGGTGGATGGGGGGAGGGAGGGTGATTGGTGGGGTCACCTCTATGGTTTATCTTACAAGGGTACAAGTGAATCTTTCTAAAAGCAGAGTATGAATGTCTTAACTCAAAACTAAGAAAATGACATGAAGGTTGTGTTAACCAGTTTGATGAGAGTATTTCAAAATGTATATGAAAATAGCACACTGTACCCCATGATTGCATTAATGTACACAGTTATGCTATAAGAAATAAAAAAGGAAAAAAGAAAAGTATGATTTCTAAGAGCTATGGAATAACTGTGATTAAGAAAATGGCAAAAGCAAATAATAGTATTCTTCAAAAAACACTGGAAAGTATAACTCTGCATGTCTTCATGTCTCCCATGGAACATTATCCCTCAATTTCCTCTTCTCTCTTTTACATCTTACTTGACAATTAATTCTTATACCTAATCCATGAAGTATTCTCATGGCTGTGTTTCACCATCAGGATACCTTTCATCTGTTTCTTCACATCACTGCAAAACTTCTTAAAACAGAACATATTTTCTTTCTCAATACACCATTGAAATGGCTCAGTCAACTCATGTCTAATAGTCACTGTTCAGTCTCCCTCCCAGCAGACAGCAACTGGCCAAGGGCGTTCCACCAACACCTCCACATGCCTAAGCAATTATCATGATCCTTTACCTCCTTCCTGATTTATTCCTGCTCCTAAAATTGATCTGTGTGCTACATATTTTATGATAGCATTTATTTATGAGTATTATCAAAGTGACACTTTGGCTCCCACCTGTAATCCTAGCACTTTGAGAGGCTGAGGTAGGTGGTGAGGTTCTTCAACTCAGGAGTTTGAGATCAGCCTGAGCAAAAGGGAGCCCCCACCTCTACTAAAAATAGAAAAACTAGCTGGACACTGTGGTGGGCACTTATAGTTCCAGCTATTTAGGAGGCTGAGGTAAGAGGATTGTTTGAGCCCCAGAGTTTGAGGTTACTGTGAGCTATATAATGCCACAGCACTCTACCTCAGCTAACAGAGAAAGACTGTCTCAAAAACAAAACAAAAAAAGTTAAAGCCATCAAAATGTTCCAAATTATTCAGAATGAAAACATTGGAATGATATTTTTTCATCTTCCACATCTTACTGACAAATTTTCTGTTGTTACTGCCTCGATGATGGCTATTCTATATTGACCGCATACTATGTGCTAGGAGACTGATATACATGCTCACTTCCAATCCTCAGAGCACTCCTATGAAGTAGTTCTGCTATCACTCATCTTTTCCAGATATGGCCATAAGACTTAAAGCATTTAAGTGATTTGTCCAAGGTTACTCAGCTACATAGTGAAGAGAGGATGTGAATCCAGGTCTCACAGCACACAAGTTCACATCTTAGCCATTATAATGTGCTGCTTGATGGGCCCTCACAAATCTTCACTTATCCCTTTCCTGTTCACACAACCACAACCTGCAGTTATTACCATTGTTGATTTTAAAATAATCACTTGGCGTTATTTCCAAGTTCCCCTCTTAAGGGTTCATTTAACTCTCCTTTCCAATTTTAACTCCTATTAACTCTTTCCCACTTTCTCTCATGTAAACTTTGTTACATTTTTTCCATTCTACCTTTGAATTGCCATTCTTTTGTCCTCTCTCACTTTTTAAATTTTAGACTTCTGATGTTCCCTTTCTTTTCAATGGTTTCATCTTTCATTGCATTTTGACATGTCTCTTTTTCTCCTAAGAATGTTAATATCACCAAATGATATAGGATATTTACTACAGAATATAAACTGTCTTGAATTCAGAGAAAAAGGAGATTAAATACAGGATAATGGTATGGACTTAATCTTGCAGAGAAAGCAGTATAAACAATGGTATCTTATTAGGAATAACATACTTAACATGAGTGGGAATGCTGAGAAGACTGTAATAACTGAACTCTAAAGCATAGATAGCCAAAAGAGTAGTGTGGGATAAATTATGAGTTTAGGTTGTTGAATTCTGAAAGCCTTTATGTAATAAACTATATATTACGTCATTATAAGAGTGAGCAGAATGTTACAAAATGAGGCTTTGAATTTGATAATTCTGACTTCCTTCTCATTCTCTTCTTCAAGGCAGCTACAGAGACTATTTCCTGGAATGAATCACTGAGTAAAACAAATCACTCCATGGTGTCTGAGTTCATTTTACTGGGACTTTCCAATTCTTGGGAACTCCAGGTTTTCCTATTTGTGTTGTTTTGTGCACTCTATGGCGGAATTGTGTTTGGAAACCTTCTTATTGTCATAACGGTGGCTTCCAACTCCCGCCTTCACTCCCCCATGTACTTCTTCCTAGCCAACCTCTCACTTGTTGATCTGTCTCTGTCTTCAGTCACAGCCCCTAAGATGATCACTGACTTCTTCAGTCAGCACAAAGTCATCTCTTTCAAGGGCTGCCTTGCTCAGATATTTCTCCTTCACTTTTTTGGTGGGAGTGAGTTAGTGATCCTCATAGCCATGGCATTTGACAGATACATAGCAATCTGTAAACCTCTACACTACACTACAATTATGAGTGACAAGGTTTGTATTGGCATTGTGGCTGCAGCATGGGGGATTGGCTTCCTCCACTCAGTGAGCCAGCTGGCCTTTGCAGTGTGCTTGCCCTTCTGTGGTCCCAATGAGGTTGATAGCTTTTATTGTGACCTTCCCAGGGTAATCAAACTCGCTTGTACAGATACCTACAGGCTAGATATCATGGTCATTGCTAACAGTGGTGTGCTCACTGTGTTTTCTTTCATTCTCCTAATCATTTCCTACACTATTATTCTAATGACCATCCAGTATCACCCTTCAGGAAGGTCATCCAAGGCTCTGTCCACTCTGAGTGCTCACATCACAGTAGTTCTTTTGTTCTTTGGACCATGTATCTTTATTTATGCCTGGCCATTTCCTATCAAGTCATTAGATAAATTTCTTGCTGTGTTTTATTCTGTGGTCACTCCTTTCTTGAATCCAATTATATATACACTGAGAAACAAAGACATGAAAACTGCAATGAAATGGCTGAGCCAATGGAATGTGAATTCTAGTGTAAATTTTTAGGCCTTATATAACTATAAGATTAATCTGAGATAATGACATATAGTGAAGTTGGTAAATTATTTATTAAAGCTTATGAAAATTGTACCTTCCATTCTGATATAACTTAATAATTATAGAAGAGCTTTTACATATGTTGCCTCAGTTTGTCCTTCAACAATGTTATATGTTATGTTTTTAGTTACAGATGCAAACTAATGTCATGCTTTCAAAACATTATCTCACTTCTCAGAACAATGAAAGGCATACATTTGTTAGCCCTTATATATATCTGTGCCTTCCTGGCTCAGCTTGAGTTTAATAGAAAAAGTAATAGAAACTATCCTGGATTATAAAATTTCTTAAATTTTATTTGGCTCATTTTCTTTAAAAAACTTCAAGAAAAATGAATTGGAGCTCAGTGCCTATAGCTCAGCAGCTTGGACACAAGCTGCATACACCAGAGCTGGTGGGTTCAAATCCAGCCTGGGCCTGCCAAACAACAATGATAACTACAACCAAGGGCAGCACCCTTGACTTAGTGAGTAGGGCACCAGCCCCATATACCAAGGGTGGCATGCTTGAACCTGGCCCAGGCCAAACTGCAATGAAAACTACAACCAACCAAAAAATAGCCAGGCATTATGGTGGGCACCTGTAGTCCCAGCTACTTGGGAGGCTGAGGCAAGAGAATTGCTTAAGCCCAAGAGTTTGAGGTTAATGTGAGCTGTGATGCCATGGCACTCTACCCAGAGTGACAGCTTCAGACTCTGTTTCAAAAAAAATAAAATAAAAATAAATTGCCTCATGCCCAACTCAAAAATATACTTAGTGATAAAGAGCTATGTGTCAACTTTTAAAAGGTAGAAAATAGAAACTCTTCTCATTGCAATAGTTTATAATTCATGTCCTACCACTATAACAGCCCATAGTGAATGGGCTATACCCATTCATGTCCTACCACTATAACAGCCCATGAGTGAATTTTTAGGAGTGATATGAAGAATAAATCTGCCAATGTGGAATTTGGGCCTGGAGGCCTTGGACATCCTGTGTATATGACAATAACTCATAAGCAGTAAAAAGAATTTAGAGTTGTCCGATCTCTTAACATTGCGATAAAATGTATATGTCTTGAATCTATGTGATTTTTCCAGCTAACTTTTAAAAGCACAGGCCAGGCTTTAAAGTTGAAAAAATCTGGGTTTAATTCTGTTTACTACTTATTAATTATACTTTTGAATACCTTACTTATTTTTTGTAAGTTTTAGTTTTCACATTTGTAAAAGGGGGATAGTAATACCCACTACATATGGCTATAATGAGGTATGAGACAATAGATATCAGTCAGATAGCACAATTTGTGGCATATCCAGCACTCAATAAATATTAAGTACTATTATAATTACTATATAAGTCCTATATATCAACAAAGCCAAACATTCTCAACTTTTATTTTTTCCCAACATACTGTGGGGTATAACACATTCTAATCTTAACACACAATGTTGGAGCATTGTAGAATATTAAATATTCTAAGAAGTAAAAAATGTGGCTCGGCACCTATAGCTCAACCGGCTAAGGCGCCAGCCACGTACGCCTAACGTGGCGGGTTCGAATCCCCAGCCCAGACCTGCCAAACAACAATGACGGCTGCAACCAAAAAATAGCCGGGCGCTGTGGCGGGCGCCTGTGGTCCCAGCTACTTGGGAGGCGGAGGCAGGAGACTCGCTTGAGCCCAGGAGTTGGAGGTTGCTCTGAGCTGTAATGCTACGGCACTCTACCCAGGGGAACAGCCTGAGGCTCTGTCTCAAAAAAAAAAAAAAAAGAAGAAGTAAAAAATGTAATTTGTGAAAATGTGCCTTCTATTAATAAATAAAGAGAGTCAAATGATAAGAAAAATAAATAATGTTAACTCCAGGAAAAATAAAATAGAAAAATCTATGCATAGATTAAAACACATAATAAAATTAGTAATTATATCTCAGATCAGTGGGAAAAAGAAGGACCTATTAATGGGATGGTAGTCTAAACAGATAAGGATACGGGAAAAGATATATTGAATATATTTGTCATACCATTAGTGCTCTAAAATAACCTACAAAATACATCTTAAGTGAAAACAAGCTGCAAAAGAATATCTCTATAATACTATTTTTTTTGTTTTAAAACAGAGATATACATATATTTATGTAATATATAATATTTATATGTGATTTATAAATATATATTTTATAAATTTTTTGATAAACAACTTTAAATGGTAAAAAAATAATAATAAAATGTTTTCCCCTGGCAGGAGAAGGAAGTAAGACAACGTACAGGGATGGAAGCTAGGCTTTTCTGAGTATGTCTCATAGGGTTTGACTTTATAATTACATAACTATTCTACATACTTAAAAGTGAAATCAAATCAATAGAAAAAAGTTCAATCTCTACCCATCAAGGTCAAACCAAAACAAAGTGATTTAATAGCATTTTAATTATATAGTATAACATCAGAGAAAAGAATTCTTTCATTGAACAGTAAAACACAGTCAAAATACCATGAGTTATATCCTAAGGACAAAACATGAAAAGAACTCAAACTGTCTACTTGTTGGTAGAGTAAGATTAGTTTTACTATTTTAAAAATATTGTATGAAAAGTTCTGACATTTAAGTTTGTGAACTTGTCCTAGAAAAAGTACTATATACCTCACTGCTGAATATCATTCCAATCACCTTCAAAGTACTTCCTTTGGGAAGCTAAGCACCAATGCCAGCACCCAGTGGAACTCTTTTGGAAAGATCATCAAAGAATTTTAGAACTCTTTTCTGGAATGACCATCAAAGTTATCACTGTACTTATGCAATAACAATAAACACCACTCAGCAAGACACCACCACATCAACAGGAACATAGCTGTGAGAAACTGATATGTCAAGGTTATGAAACCTTACTAAGTTGTTTGTACAGTGCCAACATAAGCATATAGTGGCAAGTTTGTGAGCTTCATTTCATACAACTTCATCTTTGATGGTCTTTCCTGAAAGAGTTCCAAAATTGCTTCAAGAATGAACTAAGTGTTGGCATCAGTACATAGTTTCCTAAGAGGAGTACTTCAAGGTGACCATAGTGATATTCAGCAATGAGGTATGTAGCACTTTTACTAGAATGACTTGGAAAACTTAATTGTCAGACTTCATATATTGAGATAAAGCAAATAAATAATATGTCATACCAACAAAAATCAATATTTTCAGCATGAGATAAAGAAGATACAAAAAAAGCAGCTAAGTACATAATCTGTGTTCTGAAACTTTATTTAGAAATTAAAGGTTACGATAATGTTTAATAATTATAAAGTAATAATTTATTTTTATTTTACTAAAAATTTAAGGATTTCTTAACTCTATCCACTGAAAAGGCATAGCAGCAATGACAGCACAGTGGCAGTAAACATGTCCAATGCCCTTGTGTGGTTTCAAATACTATTCTCCACTAAAAAAAAAAAAAAAATAGGGCTTCTTAGTATTTATTTTGCCTTTCTTATGTGATAATTTCAGGGGGCAGATAATCAAACAATTGATGAAGAAAAAAAAATTTTTTGAAAACAGAGTCTCACTCTGTCACCCTCAGTAGAGTGTCATGGGTCACAGCTCACAGCAACCTCTAACTCTTGGACTTAAGTGATTCTCTTGCATCAGCCTCCCAAGTAGCTGGGACTACTGACACCTGCCAAAACGCCCAGCTATTTTTTTGTAGTTGTTGTTGCAGTTGTCATTGTTGTTTAGCAGGCCCATGCCAGGTTCAAACCCACCACTCTTGGTGTATGTGGCTGGTGTCCTAACCACTGAGCTACAAGCACTGAGCCTGAAGAAAATTTTTAATAGAAATAAAAAATAAATTAAAAAAAAAGAAAATTTAACCAGAAAAAAAAAAACAAAAAAAAAGAAAATTTTTAATAGAAAAATTCAAGTTAATAATTGCATAAGGAATTATCGAATTAGAAAATCACCACTTTGCAGCTCTTAATGATATAATAGGTCTAGGACAGTAGCCAACAGAAGTTGAAACAATTGAGTAGCAGTTTCAGAAGAAAATTTATTTTTGTTTTTTGGGGGGTTTTTTTGTGTGTGTGCTAAATAACGTTTATTGGTAGCTTTATTGCCTATTCAGAAGAAAACTTGTAAGGAATGGATCAGCTGAGTCCATTAATCAATTTTCAAATCGTATGGAATAAAGTATAATATAAAGTATTTAGAACTAGCTGGAAATGAGCCCAATTAATAAAGATTCCCTATTTAATGATAGTAGACAGAAAATATGTGGAAGAGAGAAACATGCAAAAACACTATGAGGATTTCAAAAGATATATATAAGGTATGTAATATTTAACAAGACAAATGGCCTGGATTATTTAGCAAATACACTGAATAAGTACAAGTGGGGAAAATTGGTATAGATTAAAAGAGACAGAAAGTACATATCCCCCAATGCAATATTAAACCTTGTTTAGGTCCTGACTCAAACCAACTTTAGCAAATGTTTTTAAGATGATCAGGAAAATCTGAACAAGAACTAGTACTTGATAATATCAGATATAGATAGACATAATAATAGACAAGAAAAAAGGAAAGGAAGGAAGGAAGGAAAGAAAAGAGAGAGAGAACGGAAAGAGAGAGGGAAAGAAAGAAGAAGGAGGGAGGGGGGCAGAGGGAAGGAGGTAAGAAAAGAAAAATATAAAAGACAGGTAGGCACTAAGGAACTAAGACTGCACATGGAAAAACATTGTTCATTGACATGAGGCTAACATCCAGCATAACATTTCCCCCCATAGTGTATTAATTCTCACCATAATCAAAAGGCTGAAAAGTCAGGCATGTGGAAATTGCTAAGAGACAAGGAAGACAGTAGAGCTTCTAGCAAGCTCATCTGTTGAGGAGCCAAAAACCAGAGATGAGGACTACTGAGGCAGCAAGGACATGAGGAGCAGAGTCTTCTGTGTGTAGAGTTCATTGAGTCTTCTAATATGTAACATGATATATCTCTACTTATTTTCACCTTCTTTAATTTCTCTCAGTAATGTTGTTGTAATTTTCAATGCACAATTTTGTTAAATATAATCCTGACTTGTTTTGATATTATTATAACTGGAGATGATTATTAACTTCATTTCCAAGTACATGCTACTAACATGCAATATAACTTTTGATATTATATCCCATAATCTTGCTAAATTCATGCATCAGATCTAGCAATTCCTTGGTAGATATATTAGTATTTTCTACAGAAATAATGAGATGATCCACAAATAGAAAGTTTTTCCAAAATTTTTATTTCTTGTTCATCTTTTTATTGTCTCATTACAATGCCTAAGACTTCCAGTACAATGATGAATAGAAGTTCTAGGACAAGAGATTCTTGCCTTGTTGCAAATCTCAGAAGAAAAGTTTTCCTTTCTTTTAAACAAATTTGTCAATTTCATCCACACTGTTAAATGTATTGCCATAAAATTTCTCCCAATATTCCATTTTGATCATATTAAGGCCGTTAGGATCTTCGCTGATATCTCCTCTTTCATCCTAAAGATTGTTTATTTTTTTTATTAACCCAGATAAGGATTTATCAAATGTATTAAACAGTTTGAAGATTCAACTTTTGACTTGGTAAATTGTGGTAGCTAATTTTATGTGTCAACTTAGCTAGGCCTCAATGCCCAAATACTTGTTCAAATGCTAATCTAAATGTTGCTGTAAATGTCTTTTTTAGATAAAATTAGCATGTATATCAGCAGTCTTTGAGTAGATTACCCCCTATAGCGTGGGGGCCACAGCCAGTCAGTTGAAAGTCTTGAGAAAAAAAAAAATGAAATTCTGCCTCCAGAATGCCTTTGAACTCATACGCTTCAATCTCATTCAGCTGCAACATCATTTCTTCCCTTGGCTTAAGGTCTTCGAACAGTCATATTTAAACTTGTCAGCCTCCTTAACTGGTTGAACCAATTCTTAAAATAAATACATACACATATTCTCTATTGTTTATATCTCTCTGGAGAACCCTGACTAATACATTAATCTACTATATTTTATCTATTTTCTATTTCATTTTTGCTCTTGTCTGTACTACTTTTCTTTTGTTTGGATTTAATTTGCTTCTCTTGTTTTAGCTTCTTTTTAAGTATGTATTAAGGTATAATTAACAAATAAAAATTGTATGCGTTTAAAGTGTATGACTTAATTTTTTGATATATGTATACACTGTGATATAATTGCCAATCAGACTAATTGACATAACTGTCACCTCACTTAGTTATTTCAATGTGGTTGCATGAGGTGAGAACACAAGATCTACCTTCTAAGCAAATTTAAAGCATACAATACAATATTGTTAACTATATTCACATTGCCGTACTTAGGCATCTTGAATGCATTCATACTGCATATCTGAAAATTCGTACCCCTTAACAAATATCTCCTCATATCACCTTTTCCTCAACCCCTAGCAGCAATTATTGTACTCTATACTCTCGACTTCCATGAGATTGACTATTTTATAAAATATTCCACATATAAGTGAGATCATGCAGTATCTATCTTCCTGTGTCTGGGTCATTCACTTAACATAACGTCTTCCAGGTTCATCCACATTGTTGCAAAAAGATGGATCTCCTTTTTTTTTTTTTTTAAGATGGAGTCTCACTCTGTTGCCCCATGCTATGGTGCATGGCATCAGCCTAGCTCATAGCAACCTCAAACTCCTGGGTCCAAATAATCCTCCTGCTTCAGCCTCCCAAGCAGCTGGGACTACAGGCAGCCACAACACCCAGCTAGTTTTTCCCTTTTCAGTAGAGGTGGGATCTCCCTCTTGCTCAGGCTGGTCTATTAACTCCTGAGCTCAAGTGATTCTTGAGCCTCGGCCTCCCAGGGTGCTAGGATCAAAGGTGTGAGCTACCACACTCGGACTGGATCTCCTTTTTTAAAAAGGCTACATATTATTTCCTTTCATTATGTAGGTGTATCACATTTCTTCACCCATTCATTTGTGGGCACTTAGGTTGTTTCCCTGTGTTAAGAATTGTGAATGATGCTGCAGTGAACATGGGAGTGCAGATAGCTCTTGGAAATACGAATTTTGTTTCTTTTAAATAAACACTGAGACTTGATAAAGCTACATCATTTAGTGGGTTTTTTTTTTTAACTTTTTGTGCCATGTACTAGCTTTGTAATGGCTGTATTTTCACATATTTTCACCAACCATGAATGAAAGAGTCCCATTTATTTGCATTCTCTCCAGCCTTTCTTTATCTTTTGTCTTTCTGATAACAGACATTCTCTAGATGTGAGGTAATATTACACTTTGGTTTTGATTTGTATTTCTCTGGTAATTTGTGATATTGAGTATTTCTTCATACACTTGGCTATTATATGTTATCTTTTGAGAAACGTCTGCCTAGGTCCTTCACCCATTCTTTTTCATTTTTTATTTATAATTACTATGGGTGCATAATAGTTGCATAGATTTACATGATATATGTGATATTGAATGCCTATTCTTGCTATTGAGTCTTTTTTGCTATTGGGTAATATGATTTTCCTGTATATTTAGGATATTGTCCTTTTTCCAAACATATGGTTTGTGAATATTTTCTCCAAATTCTTAAGTTGCCTCTTCTTCACTCTGTTAATTGTTTTCTGTATAGAAGCTTTTATAGAAGCAATGCCACTGGTCTATTTTTGCTTTTGTTACCTAAATTTGGGGTCATATCCAGAAAATTACTGCCCAGAAAAATGTCAAGAAGATTTTTCTTTATGTTTTCTTTTAATACTTTTACCATGTCAGATCTTATGTTTTAAGTATTTCATTCATTTTGGGTTACTTTATGTATAGTATGAGAGAAGGATTTAATTTCATTTTTCTGCATGTGGATATCCAGTGTTTGTAATACCATTTATTGAAGAGACTATTTTTCACCAAATGTGTTCTTAACACCTTGGTCAGGCAATTTTGGAACTCTTTTACTGGAATGGCCATTATGGCTATGGTCACGGCCATGGTCATATGAAGTCTGACAATTAAGTTGACGAACTCATCCTAGAAACAGTGCATTGAAGGATGGACTAGGTGTTGGCATTTGTGCATAGCTTCCCAAAGGGAGTACTTTGAAAGTGACTGTAGTGATATTTAGCAATGAGGTGTGTAACACCTTTTCCTGGATGAGTTCACAAACTTTGTTATCCAACCTCATATATCATGGAGTGCTGTTCAGACATAAAAAGGAATGAAATGATGTCTTTTGCAGCAACTTGGATGGAACTGGAAACCATTATCCAGTGGTTTGTTGTCCAATGGACAAACAAATACCACATATTCTCACTTACAAGTGGGAGTTAATTGAAGGGTGTATGTAGTATATGATTATAAAGTAGTGTGATGGACATTGGAAACTAATAAGATTGAGAATGGGTGAGGGGTGAAGAATAAAAATTGCCTATTAAGTAAAATGTGTACTATGCCTGTGGTGGATACACTAAAACCCCTACCTTTAGCATTTTACAATTTATCCATGTAACAAAAACACTTGTACCCCTGAATCTTTTGATATAAAAAAAAGACAAAACCAACATTTAAAACTAAAACAAGAGACAGCACCGGGGCAAGTGAGAGCCAGATGGGCCCTGGGTGACTCGATGCCTCACTGAGGAAAAATAACTGAACATGGGCAAAGGAGATCCTAAGAAGCCGAGAGGCAGAATGTCATCATATGCATTCTTTGTGCAAACTAGTCGGGAGGAGCACAAGAAGTGGCACTCAGATGCTTCAGTCAACTTCTCAGAGTTTTCTAAGAAGCATTCAAAGAGGAGGAAGACCACGTCTGCTAAAGAGAAAGAAAAATGTGAAGGTGTGGCAAAGGAGGACAAGGCCCATTATGAAAGAGAAATGAAAACCTGTATTTCTCCTAAAGGGGAAACAAAAAAGAAGTTCAAGGATCCCAATGCACCCAAGAGGACTCCTTCAGCCTTTTCCTTGTTCTGTTCTGAGTATCCCCCAAATCAAAGGAGAACATCCTGGCCTATCCGCTGGTGATGTTTCAAAGAAGCTGGGAGAGATGTGGAATAACACTGCTGCAGATGATGAGCAGCCTTATGAAAAGAAGGCTGCAAAGCTGGAGGAAAAATGCAAAAAGGATATTGCTGCATACCAAGCGAAAGGAAAGCCTGATGCAGCAAAAAAGGGAGTTGTCAAGGCTGAAAAAAGCAAGAAAAAGAAGGAAGAAAAGGAAGATGAAGAGGATGAAAAGAGGAAGAAGATGAAGATGATGACGAGGAAGAAGAAGAAGATGATGATGGTGAATAAGTTGGTTCTAGCACAGTTTTTTTTCTTGTCTATAAAGCACTTAAGGGGAGGGGAGGGGGGTGTTGGGTGGAGAGAGGGTGATTGGTGGGACCATGCCTATGGTTCATCTTACAAGGGTACATGTGAATCTTTCTAAATGTAGAATATAAATGTCTGAACACATTTATATTTATATAACAAGAAAATGACATGAAGGCTATGTTAACCAGTTTGATGAAAATATTTCAGATTGTATATAGAACCAGGACACTGTACCCCATGCATTAATGTACACAGCTATGATTTAATAAAAAATAAAATAAAATAAATAAAAGCATTTAATCCTCCCTGTACACAACTCACTCCTTTTAACGAAAAAAAAATTGAAATATAAGGCTGTGTAAGATTTGTTTTTAAACTGTACAGTCTTTTTTTGTATAGTTAACACACTACCAAATGTGTCTTTAGATAGCCCTGTCCTGGTGGTACTTTCAATAGCCATTAACCTTGCCCAGTACAATATGGGGGTTGTAAATTGGCATAGAAATTTAAAGCAGGTTCTTGTTGGTACACAGCACAAGTTAGTTATATAATGGGATGGTAGTTTTTTCACCTACAGTTGTCTCTGATGCAACTTATACAAAATAATTGTTGTTCTGTTAACTCAATACCACTCTGTAATTGCAAAAAAAAAAGTTACAGCTGTTTTGTTGACATTCTGAATGCTTCTAAGTAAATACAATTTTTTATTAAAAAAATAAAACAAAATAAAACAGAATTTTTTCCTAAACCATGAAAACCCTAAATCTCTACTTGAAAATGCCCATCATGTACCTGGGATAATTGATCTAAAATCACTTTCAATAAATGTCATTGTAAAATACTAGATTTTAAATGCTTTTTTAAGTTTTTTTTTGAAATTCACAGAGCCTTCAAGTAGAAGGACCAAATTAAGAGTAAAAAAAATTAGGTGGCTGTCATAGTTCTCAAGAGTGATATATAGTACAACACAATATTAAAGTAATAATTTAAAGAAATTCAAGGTGCACAGCATGTGTTAACCTCAGCTGAAATGGATTAATCATATCTTTGTCTCAAGATATTTATCCTCCATGAAAGCTATGAAATGTATTAACTATAGATAAATGATGTTCTGTAACCATAAGCTTTAAAATTATTTCAGGGGAAGAATCTACCACCTTATTGGCATTATTTAGCAAAAATAATAAAATTTATAATTTTCACTTGGTTATTATGGAGCCAGTAATGGACCAAGGAGAGAGTTTCAATAGTTGAGAGTGGCCACATACCTAGAATGTACCTATTTGACAACTCATTATGACAGAACAACACAACTAGCTGACTATGAACTTTCTGATAATACGGCATGTTTTATACAATCCACTGGTAGTTTGAGACCTGGACACACAGCACATTCTGTGTGATCCAACAGTGGGAGGATCAGGAAGCCTGTGCCTGACATGTCTGACCACTTTCAATTAATATTCTTCTCCTACTGCCTCTATACTTTATCCTTTGCCTATAAAGAAATTGTTGCATGAGCATAAACTTTTTGATTCTATGAGCCTTTTGAGCAATTATGTAGGGTGTTAAATGCATAACCAATGCAATTAATGCACAAGGAAAAAAGAGCAAAATTTATATACAGCCAAGTAGCCCTTAAAGTATCAATGTTTTTGAAAAAGAAGTTACACATGTAAAAAATCAGAAAATACTATATTCACAAAGTGCTTTCAGAGGAATCTACTAAATGATGGATTTCTTTTTTTGTTTGTTTGTTTGTTTTTTATTATTAAATGATAGCTGTGTACATTAGTGCAATCATGGG
>NW_003852815.1:34607-35965 GCF_000181295.1 Otolemur garnettii | reverse complement strand
TTTGTAAACCAAAAAAGGCATACACTAGAGGGAGGGAAATCCTACTCAACAAATGGTGCTACTGGGAGAAGCAGGTAACCACATGTAAAAGACTAAAACTGGAGGGTGGTGCCTGTGGTTCAAGGAGTAGGGTGTCAGCCCCATATACTGGTTTAAACCCAGCCCTGGCCAAAAACTGCAACAAATAAATAAATAAAAATAAAGAAAACTGAAACTGGACCTGCACCTTGTACCACTTACCAAAATTGACTTAAGATGGATAAAAAAATTAAATCTAAGGCATGAAATGATAAAAATCTTAGAAGAAAGTGTGAGAAAAACATTGGAGGATTTGGCCTGGGGCATGATTTTATAAGGAAGACTTCAGTGGCAATTACAACAACAAAAATAAACAAATGGGACTTAATTAAACTGAAAAGCTTTTGGACAACTAAGAACACAACAATCAAATCAAATAGACAACCTTTAGAATGAGAAAAGATATTTACATGTTATGAATCTGACAAAGGTTTAGTAACTAATATCTATAGAGAACTCAAATTAATCAACAAAATAAGGAACAAACAATCCCATCTACCACTGGCAAGAAACATGAACAGAATCTCCTCTGAGGAACACAGATGAATGGCTAAGAAACATATGAAAAAATGCTTATTGTCCCTAATCATCAGAGAAATGAAATCAAAGCCACCCTGAAATATCACCTAACCCTACCAAGATGTAGCCCACATCACAAAGTTCCAAAGGTGCAGATGCTGGCACTGCACCTCTCTGCACTCACCAGAGAGAGGGGAACACTTTTACACTGTTGGTAGGACTGCAAACTAATACAACCTCTTTGGAAAGAAGTATGGACAATCCTCAAAGAACTCAAATTAGAGCCCCTATTTGATCCCACAATCCCACTACTGGGTATCATCTATCAGGAAGAAAAAAAAATCATTTTATCATAAGGGCATTTGCACTAGCTTGTTTATCACAGCCCAATTTACAATCGCCAGGACATGGAAACAACTTAACTGCCCATCAACTATAGGAATGGATTAAGAAATTGTGGCATATGCACATCATGGAATACTATTCAGTCATATAAAAGATGATGACTTCACATATTTTATAATATTCTGCATGGAGTTTAAACACATCCTTCTTAGTAAAGTATCACAGGAATGTAAAAACAATTATCCAGTGTACTCAATACCGATATGAAGCCATTAGACAATCTGATGCATGCACATATAAGTGAAAAACTAATTTCAATTCAAGTTGGAAGAGGGGCAATGAGGGAGAGAGAGGGGAGGGGACTGGGTGCTTTCACTGAATGGGCACAGAGGGCAGGTGTTTGGCACACCTGTTCT
>NW_003852815.1:5638-33383 GCF_000181295.1 Otolemur garnettii | reverse complement strand
TCCTTCATGTTTACATGGATGGAGCTGGAAAATGTCCTCCTTAGCAAAGTATCTCATGAATGGAAGGAAAAGTATCCAATGTACTCAACACTATTATGAAACTAATTGTTAGCTATCTTAGGAAAGCTACAATCCAAATGGAGCCCTAGACTATGGGGAAAGAGGAGGGGGAGAGGGAAGGGGAAGGATGGGTGAAGAGAATGATATTGTGGGGACCACGCCTATAATTTATCCTATTAGGGTACATGTGAATTTGTCTAAAGGTTGAATATAAATGTCTTAACACAACAATTATGGGAAAGACATGATGGCTATCTTAGCCAGTTGGATGAGAGTTTTCCAAACTGCATATGGAAGCAACACACTGTATCCTATGATAGAATGAATGTACACAATTATGATCTAATAAAAAATAAATTAAAAAAATAAAATAAAATAAAATGATTCAGTTGAAAAAAATAAAAAATAAAAAAAATAAAAGTAAGATATTCCAGTACAAAAACAAAAAAGAAAAGAAAAGAAACTATACCAAACCACATGATAAAAGTTAAAAAAACTCTAGTAAAGGAAACTACACTGGTAAATGTAAAAGACTGCACTATCGCATTCCTTATTTGTAACTCCTTTCTTATGTCCTATGTGATTTGGAAAACAAATACATAAAATAACTATAAATCTTTGTTAAGTGGGAAACAATGCATAAATGTGGAATTAATGACATACAGAAGGTGGTAAGATGCTTATAAGAAGAATGATTGTGAAGGGTCAGGTGATTCTTTCTAAAAGTAGAATATAAATGTTTTAAATAACTAAGAAAATGATATGAAGGATTAAAATATTTCAAATTGTATATGAAAACACCATACTTTACCCCATGATTGCTTTAATATACACAGCTATGATTTAATTTAAAAAATGTTAAAAAAAAAAGAAGAAAGATTGTGTATGCTATTTAAGTTTGTTTCAATTTCAACAAAATTTTTCTAAATTAATAATGTTAAATGTAAACTTCCATCCTAACCAATTGAAATATCTTTTTAAAATATCTTTAAATACCCTTTAAAAAAGAAAAATCAAGCAAACACAATGATATATGACAAAATATCAATTGAACACAAAAGAAGGCATTAATGGAAATATTAGAAGCAAAAGCAGCATAAGACAGAAAACAAATAACAAAATGGTAGTAATAAGCCCTTCCTTATTACTGACTGCATTAAGTAAAAATGGATTAAACTATGCAATCTAAAGAAAGAGATTGATAGAATGAATTTTTTTAATAATCAAATTATGTTGCCTTCAAGACACTCATTTTATATCAAAAGACACAAGTCAGTTGAAAGTGAAAGATACTCCATACAAGTAATAAGAAAGAGATTTGGAGTGAATATACTCATTTCAGGCAAAATAGACTTTAAGATGAAAAACCATTACAAGAAACAAAAACAGACATTATATGTTGTTTTAAAAATTAATCAGGAATACATAACAATTATAAACACATGCACACTAAACAACAGAGCTCCAAAATTTATGAAGCAAGCTTTGAGAGAACTGAAGGAATTTATAGACAATTCTACAAAGATAATTGGAACCTTCAAAATCCAACTATTGATAAGGGATAGAATATCTAGAAAGAAGATGAAAGAGAAATTCCACCTGAATTGAAAAAATTGGCAAAAATTCCCAAAACAGATAGAAAAATACCTTAAACACATAAAAATTTTTCATCTTTACCCATAATAAGATAAAGGCAAATTAAAATGACACACATCAGGTCTGCAAAAATGTCAAAGCTCATAGCAAGACTGTGCAGAAACAATAATCTTCTGAGAATGGAAAATAGTTAAACCCCAAGGAAGGAGAATTTGGCAATACTTAACAAAGCTATCTGCGTATCAGTCTTTGACTCATAAATCCCACTGTTAGAAATTTATCCTTGGAGTCATACCATCAAAAACATAAAATGAATTAATGGCATAATCAAGCCTAAAGAGAAAAATAGAATCTCATTAACGAGGCTGGGCATGGTAGCTCATGCTTGTAATCCTAGCACTCTAGAAGGCTGTGGCAGGTGAATAGCTTGAGCTCACAAGTTCAAGACCAGCCTGAGCAAAAGCAAGACCCCCTATCTCTACTAAAAATAGAAAAACTGAGACAAGAAGATCACTTGAGCCCAAGAGTTGGAGGTTGAGCCCAAGAGTTGGAGGTTGCTGTGAGCTATGATGCCATGGTACTCTACCCAGGGAGACAGCTTGAGACTGTCACACATAAAAAAAATCTAATTAACTTCTTTACTGTTCCTTCTTTTATTTCAAATTAACTTTTGAACATAGTACTTTAACTATATACTATTCCTTAAAAATAAATTAATTGCAAGAAAATTGTTAAATTGCCATATTTCTTTTCCTTTTTATGTTAGTATTGATATAGCCATTCTGAAACAATTGTATGTGTGTTTCAAGATCAAGCCAACAAATAAATACATTTATTTTGTTAGAACTGAGGGTTCTCACTCTGAAAAGACAGAGCTACAAATATGGAATAGGAGAAGGCAAGAAGTCCATGGGATTGAATTAGAAGTGTTTATTGCAGCCCAATTCATAATTGCTAGGTCATGGAAGAAGCCCAAGTGACCATCAATCCATGAATTGATCAATAAATTGTGGTATATGTACACCGTGGAATACTATGCAGCCCTAAAGAAAGATGGAGACTTTACCTCCTTCATGTTTACATGGATGGAGCTGGAAAATGTTCCTCTTAGCAAAGTATCTCAAGAATGGAAGAAAAAGTATCCAGTGTACACAGCCCTATTATGGAACTAATTTATAGCTTTCATTACCTAATTATAGCCTAAGAATATGGGGAGGGGGAAGTGGAGGGGAGGGGGTTAGATGGGTGGAGGGAGGGTGATTGGAGGGATCACCTGTATGGTTTATCTCACAAGGGTATAAGTGAATCTTTCTAAAAGTAGAATATAAACATCTTAACACAATAACTAAGAAAATGACATAAAGTCTATGTTAACCAGTTTGATGACAGTATTTCAAATTGTATATGAAAACACCACACTGTACCCCATGATTGCATTAATGTACATAGCTATCATTTAATGAAAAAAAAATTGATGGCATCAGTATAAACACATTTCTTTCTTTCCTTCTCTCTCTCTCTCTCTATATATATGCATAATGTGTATATAATATTATATTATCTACTACTATATATAATATTATATATATGCACTCATTTCTGTATATATACACACATACATACATGTATACATATTGAACATTAAACAGGTGCTACACACTAACAGAAAAGTCATAATTAAATCTCCTAATGAATGAGCACACTACCACCTATAATCTTACCAAAAATAGAATCAAGCATGTCTCGTTAAACCTCTGGATCCAACTATCATTTGGGTGAAATACAAAGATTAGTGGAAATGTCAATTTTCAGTCAGAGTCTATAATCAGCAAAATTTAGAGTATGGAAATCAAGTAATAAAAAGCCAAACTTTTTAACAAATAAATTGTACATTTAAGAACTTGCACTATACTGTTTATTGCAGCTCAATTTACCAATCGCCAAAATGTAGAAATAGCCTAAATGTCCACTAACCCAAGAATGGATTAACAGGCTGTGGTACATGTATATCATGGAATACTATTCAACCATTTAAAAAGATGGAGACTTTACATCTTTTGTATTAACATGGATGGAAGTGGAACACATTAGTCTTAGTAAAGCATCAGAAGAATAGAGAAGCAAGAATCCTATGTACTCAATTCTGATATGAGGACAGTTAATGACCTAGTACATGGTGGGGGGTAGGGAAAGGGAGGAACAGAGAGAGGCAAGGAGGGAGAGGGATGGGAGTCACAACGTGTGACACAACTTTTGGCAGGACACAATTGTAAGAGGGACTTTACCTAACAAATGCAATCAATGTAACCTGGTTCTTTGTACCCTCAATGAATCCCCAACAATAAAAAAAAAAAAAAAGAAAAGTACTAGAAGAGATTTTTTAAACAAGTCAAATGAAAATAATGATAAAGAGTAAGTAATAGTGACTTAGAATACATGCTTGAAAGATAAATCTGTGAAAATGCAAAAAGGTCTTTAACAGTTTAACAGTCAGGATAACAGTTACTTTGAAGAAAAAGGTGATTGCCATTAGGAAGAGCCATATAGAGGATTTGGGGGATGGCTGGCAAAGTTCTAAATCTTGACATGGATGATGAGTACAAAGATGTTTACTTTATAAAATTTGATTAAGCTATAAATTTTTGTAACATTTTCTGTATTGTGTTTTATTTTAAACTTAAAAATAATAAATAAAATCAAAATCAAAGTTTTTTTAATAAGTGGTAACACAGTCTTCAAACTATACCACCTTTGTCCGGAGACCTAAAGTCAGTAACCATTGCCAAAGGCTAATCTTGTCTGTGTGCTCATACTTTTAATACTGAACCATGACAAATGGGGAAACTTTGCTCCTCTGACATGGGGCATAAGGCAATTGCATCTTCAGGGAATCAAACAACTCAGAAAGTTTCTGTCTGTTGCATAATACTCTCCCGTGCAATGAGTTACACAAAATGCTGCTATAGTTAATTAACAGCATTAATTGTGCTTGGGTAGTGACCAAATGGAACTTCAGAGACCTGTTATTGCCAGCCAGAAATTGGTATGTTCTGGGAATTGTCTTCTAAAATCGAGTTGGTTTTCCCAAGGTATCTAAGGGAAAAAGTGGTTAATGGGTCACTTGGGGGTGCCATCTTTTTCTGTAAATTACCTTTTCTTTTTTCTACTAAGAATTTTTTTTTTTTTTTTTTTTTGGTTTTGAAGCCAAAACATAGCTCTTGAATAACAAGGAAAGCAGATTACAATTGCATAAAAATACAGAAAGAAGGAGGGAAAATACAGATAGAAAAACTTGTGTGAACAATTTTACACTTTTAAAGCTAATTCTACATTATGAATCTCACATTCAGAATATAAACCATAGCCTTATCCTAAGCACTTAAATACCTGGAAGTAGCCCAAACTATCTATTGCTTTGCCTGTCTATCCAATTATTAACTTCTTCATGGCAAATGAGGCAGAGTGAGGGGAATGCAACGGAATAAAATACAATGGAAGTTACAAAAATCTAGGTGCGAGAAATATTGATGACCTGTTTGTCCATAAAAATTTTCATTATCAAAGTATAAATAGCCAATGCAAAGTATAAACATCCATGAGGACATTAATAAACAGCTTAGAAATGTTAGTTTTGCTCTGACCAGGACTGTTCAAAGGCTAATTTTCTGTAGTAACAGCTTTAAAAGAAAATGTTTGATCTAGTTCATGAAAATTAATAGTAAACATAAATTTAAAAAAGATAAATGCCTAATATTCAAATACAGCCAAAAGAGGGACATGTCTGGATAATCACTTAGGTCCATGATAAAAATAAATGAAATTATAGTGGCCAGAGTTTATTGATTAATTCATCTGTGTCAAACAGAATATTAATGCTTTATTTTTCTTTTTCACTTAATCTTTGCCCTAACCAAAAAGTCTGTGGAGCTCACATTTAAATGCAGGAAATTTGATCCCCTAAACCTCCACCTCTAACCATTTTTGCTAATATTTGTTCCCAATGCATTTTTGTAACATATTTGTTGCATAAACATGTACATATATAGAATGGAAGGAGACACAGAGAGATAGAGACAGAGATAGAAAGACAGAGTGACAGAAAAAGTGTGTAAAGATGACATTTGGAGTTTGGTGTTACTCCAGAATAATTATAATTAAGCAATTAACACAAAGGATTTTTTTCAAATAATTTAGATCAAATTGAAAAATAAATATAGGCATTAGGAGGCTGGCCCTATCAATCTGTAATACTGCAGAACCTCCCTAGTTGACCTCCCCCTTACATTGACCATCTCCTTAAGTTGACCTAATTTTCATAGACTGGACATGCACATTTGTCTGAACAGAAAGCCTAGTTCCTAATGTTGACCACCTCATATGTTGCTCAGTTGGTTACAGTCCCTTGGGTTGGTCAATTTATAGAGGTTCTACTATATTTCCATCATAATACTAGAGTCTTAAGTTAGTGGCCCAAACATACTGTTCAGTTCAATAAATATTGATTGAGTAGCTATGGGGAACCAGCAAGTGTACTGAATGTTCAAGATGCAAAGATGTGACCCAGAAGCTGACTATCTAGTGGGAAAGATAGACATATAAAGAAAGTAATGTAACAAGTGAAAACTAGATTAATTAATAAAATAATCTTAAATCACAGAGGAAGGGGTTCAAGGAAGGCTTCCAAAGGCAACGATACCTCAGATGAATCTTGAAAGTAAGCAAGAATTAACCACGTGAAGAAATGTGTGAGTTTTCTAAACAAAAAAAGGACAACATGAACAAATGCAGAGTGGTAAGAAATAAATGGAAGTGAAAAGTGTTGTAAGCAGCTTCATACTACTGGCAGATAATTAAAGGAATATTGGGAGTAACGAGCTGGAGAAAAACATGTCCAGGTTAAGAGAAATTTTGATTAAAATATAAGAAATTTGAAATATAAGAGATAGGAAGACCATGAAATATTTTGATAAAGACAGTATTTTAGGTTGATCACTCTTGTTACATTGTGAGAGGAAAAAAAAATTAAGAACAAAACTGGAAACAAGGAGCATATTTAGGAAACTGTAGCTTCAGCACAGGTGAGTGGTGACCAAGGCCTGCATTGAGTAGTGAAAATAGAAACAAGGAGACAAATTCAAGAAATGTGTTTAGTAGTAAGAAGAATGTGACCTGGTATTAGATTGTGGGATGTGAAGAAAGGGGATGAGTGATTGATGGATGATGTTTATTCCAACAAATGCTTCCATCTGCTCTTAAGACAGGAGAGTGTGCAAGCTTGTATGACCGCCAGAGAAAAGGTAAGAGGAGATGGGAGTTAGGAAGTATCCTGAATTGATGGAGAAAGGGAAAATACTCCACTGGAAAGAGTATGAAAATATATACTTAGTGTTTAAAGATTAACAGCAAAGTGAATGCTTAAGTATCCATGATGCAGGGTATGAAACAGAACATGACTAGTGCCTTAGAACTCCCTTGGGTGGCCCTTCTCAATTGCATTTGAAACCAGGAAGTAGATTTGATTGGTCTGCCTGCCTTGCTCGCTCTTGGTTGCTTGTTTTCCATTTGAGGGGTTGTTTTTGTTGTTGTTGTTGTTGTTTGTGTTTCTTATTTTATGAAGCTGAAGGCTTTGAGGCTGAAAGGTGAAACTTGAGCTTCACTGGCTATTTTATAGATATCCTTTATAAGTCACCACTGTAAGGGTGCTTCAGTGGTTATTCAGAAAATTGGGCCACCCCTGTCCAGTTCAAACCAGTTGAGACCACCCACCCTTCAACTAGGCCTGTGCAAGTGCCCCAGAGATGGCCTTTTGACAGCCAAAGGCCAAAAACTCCATCTTCAGATCATGCTAAAGCTACCCTTTCAAATACATATGTCCTACAAATTGCCCTGAACCCTGACCACACATGCCAGAATAAACCTGTTATTTCATTTGTCCCCACTGCCAATCATCTTTCTTCACCCCACTTCCCTCACTTATAAATATTCCTAAACCTCATCTTCAAGAATCCAGATCTAAGAGCTGTTCTCCCAATTCTTTGCTCAGTGGCCTTGAAATGAAATCTTTTCTCTTTTGCAAAGTACATGTCCATGCAGGTGAACAAACCTGGAGCTGGCTGGTAACACATTGTCCTCTATTTTCTACTGGAAATAACCACTATCCCTCCATTCCATTGGGCATATGTTTTAGAGACTATAACACATGAATGGATCTTAAATGACCCCTTATTTATTTTTGCTCTCTTTGAATGTTATATAAATGGAATCATATTATAAAAATTCTTCAGTAAAGTACCTTCACTTTATTCAAAAATAAGTTTGCATATTTCAACCATGTAAAAAATATTGCTACCGTTCATCCATTTTCATTGTTATATGGTATTCCGTTGTGTAAAGTTCTCAGACTTCATTCATTATGTCTATTGTTAATGGACACTTGGAGTTTTTCCAGTTTTTAACTAGTACAAACAATGCTGCCCTGAACATTCTTCTGTACTTTTCCTAGTACACATGTGCAACAGACTCTCTGGGATATAGACTGAGGAATGGTATTGTTGAGGTATTCAGCCTTGCCATAGAGTACTATAATGATTTTCAAAGTGGTCCTACCACTACCATTTACACTCCTGCCACCAATAAATAAGTATTACCATCTCCCCTTATCCTTAACTAGCACTTAATATTGTCGAACATCTTAATTTTCACAATATGCTGAAATGTTATCACTATTTTATTTCAAATCTTCATTTCCCTAAATGTATATTTTCATTAATTATTTGCTTATTTGAGTTTCCTCATATGCAAAGGACTAGTCAAGTCTTTGCTATGTGTCAATTAATATTATTTATATATAAATATGTATACATGCACGTGCCTACAAACACTACACATACACATACTCAATTAAAATCTTTATCATTTATATACACTGTATCATTAAAATATTTTCTTCACTTTGAGATTTGCCTTGTTACTCCCCTCAGAGATTTTTGTTGTTGTTGAGAGGAGCTCTAAATTTTCATGTAATTAATTTTCCCAATTTTCTAATATTCTTTTTGTTTTCCTTGTATCTTCTTGGGGGAAGAAAAGTTCTTCTCTAGTCCAATGTAATGAACATATTCTTAGAATCTTTCATGTGAATTTTATGCCTTTCCTTTCCAATTTTACATAAATTTTGATTTTTTATATTTGATTATGGGTACATTACATCTAGTCCAATGCAATGAAGATATTCTTAAAATCTTTTACATGAGTTTTATGCCTTTTCCTTCAAATTTTACATAAATTTTATTTTTGATTTTTGATTATGGGTACATTATAGGTGTGTATATTTATAGGGTACATGTGATGTTTTCATACAAGCACACAATGGGTAATGATCAAATCAGGATAATTGGAGTATCCTTAACCACAAGTTTATCTCATTTCTCTGTGTTAGAAACTTACCAATGCCACTCTTTTAGTTATTTTTTAATATGCCATAAGTTATTGACTATAGTTACCCTATTGTGCTATCAAATATTAGATGTTATTCATTCTATTTAACTGTATTTTTGTACCCATTAACCATCCCCACTTTGTGCCCCTCTCCACTTCCATTCCCGTCTCTGGTAATCATCATTCTACTATCTCCATGAGCTCAGTTGTTTTAATTTTTCACTCCCATGTTTGAATAAGAACACACAAAATTTGTCTTTCTCAGCCTAGCTATTTCAGTTAACTTGTCTTTCAGTTCCATCCTTATTGTTGCAAATGACATAGTTTCATTCTATTTTCCTGTATCATGTACCATCAGTGTGGATCAGCATTGTAAATACTAAACTCTTATTTGTACTATAATGCAAAGAAAGAATGTTTCCATAGAACAAAGGTAGATTTCAGCCAAGGTTCTATCCAAAATACCAATTTTTGAAGAACTGATCATCTGTTTTTTTGTTTGTTTATTTTGAGACAGAGTCTCGCTATGTTGCACTTGGTAGAGTGCTATGGCATCACAGCTCACAGCAACCTCAACCTCTTGGGCTTAAGTGATCTCTTGCCTCAGCCTTCCAAGTAGCTGGGATTACAGGTGCCTGCCACAATGCCCGACTATTTTTTTGTTGCAGTTGTCATTGTTGTTTAGCTGACCCAGGCCAGTTTCAAACCCACCAGCCTCTGTGTATGTGGCCAGTGCTGTAACCAGTGTGCTACAGGTACTGAGTCCTGATAATCTGTTTTAATGAGGTTTTTAAATGAGAGGGACGTTACCACAGTCCTTATTGCAATGTTTGACAGATACTGATTGTAACTGTTCAATACTTGACTCTTTAAACTGTCATGTATAGATTATACAGAAAAGTCTTTAAATCAGTGGCTCTCGGTTTTACATATTTAACCACACACAGAGTTACTTGTGGAATATGTTGTGAGATAAGGGTCTAATGTTTTTATATCAATAGTCAAATGTCCCAGACAATTTCGTTTTCTTTTAAAGTTTTCTAAATATATTCAATTTATTTTTTATTTCTTTTTTTTATTAAATCATATTTGTGTACATAAATTCTATCATAGGATACAGTGTGTTGTTCCCATATACAATTTGAAATACTTTCATCCAATTGGCCAACATAGCCATCATGTCTTTCTCATAATTGTTGTGTTAAGACATTTATATTCGACATTTAGAAAGATTCACATGTACCCTTATAGGATAAATCATAAGGGAGGGTGATTGCAGGGATCACACCATATAATTTTTTGAAAAGTCTATCCTTTAGGCACTGATTTAATGCCAGTTTTCACAAATACCAAGTGATCCATTTGTTTATTGGTGTGTATTGGTATGTTTATGGGATCTCTATAATGTCCCATTACTCTGTTTTACTATGTCTATGTCAACACCAGAATGCCTTCATACTGAAGATTTGTAATAGTTTTTACCTGATACAGCAAGTCTCCCTTCCTACTTCCTCAAATGCCCTGGCTTTTTTTGGCTCTTTGTAATTTAAGTATATTTTAGAATCAGTTGTTACGCTCCACTAACGTGACAATTTAAATAGCTTTTGAGTCATTAATTAGGTTTTTATTGAATGTTTATAAATATATTTGAACATAAATAACAATTTTAAAATATTAATTTTTCCAATCCATGTATATGGTAAATCTTTCAATTTATGTAGTATTCCTTTAACATATTTCACCAAGGGTGGTGCCTGTGGCTCAAAGGAGTAGGGCACCAACCCCATATGCCAGAGGTGGAGGGTTCAAACCCAGCCCTGGCCAAAAACTGCAAAAATAAACAAATAAATAAAATCTAAATATATATATATACATATATATATTTCATCAAGGTTTCATAATTTTTACTTCGTAGTCTTGTATATCTCATTAAATTTAAATCCACATATTTTAGATTGTGACACTTAACATCTTGTTATGTTTTCTGTTTGTTTCTGGTGTTTAAAATATACATGACTATTGAATATTAATTTTAAATGCAGCAAACTTGCTTTTCACATGTCAAATATATTAACAGTAGAGTATAAATGTCTAAACACAACAATTGAATAAGTGAATGATATGTTGACAGTTTGATGTGAACATTCTAGATTGCATATAGAGTCAGCACATTGTACCCTATAAATGCAGCAATGTACACAGTTACACAGCAATGTACACCAATAAAAAAATATTAAATCTAATAAGTATAGATCATTTTATACTTTGCCATATGCAACAATTCATACAAATATTATATCAATTTTGTATCTTCCTATCCTAACTTTATACATTATTTTAATTTGTCTTAATGTTCTGTCTAAAATATCCATACTATGCCATGCTGAGTATAATGTGATAGTGAGCACCTGTGTCATGTTTACTCACTGTTCAATTGGAAAGTCTATGTTTTCCATGGCTTTCCTTGTAGATTGCCTTTAGAAAGTTAAAAAAATTGTTTTCTTCCTAGCTTGCTAAGAATGAATGGCTTTAAATTTTATCAAATACTTTCTCAACATCTCTTGAGATGCTTTTTCTTCTATAACTTGCTATTATATAGTAAATTATACTAATAATTACACCACTCATGAATTTCTGAGACAAGCAAACATTACTGATCCCATTTCTTATTAATTTCCATAGGATTTTTATGCCAATGTTGAAAACTGAGAAAAACCCATAAATTTTATATTCCATTCTAGTCTAGCTATGTTTGATGACAGGGTTTTGCTAGCCTCATTAAATGGGTAAAGCAGTCATTGCTCATTTATGTTACATTCTCAAGTAAAATAATAATCTCGATTTCTTCAATACTTAGAACTTTCCTGTACTGTGTATAATCATTTGACCTTAAGTTTATTTTAATAATATATTTAATGTCTTTAAAAGCTATAGAATTCTCCTGGTTTTCTACCTCATACTTCACCATCATCAACCTTACCGAATTATATTTTTCTAGGAATTTGTCCATTTGACTAAGATTTCAAAATTATTGGCATACCTTTGGTTGTATTACCTTATTTTTATAACGTATTAGCCTAATTACATAATCAGATTATAAATTTCTACCAAAGATGCTGATATTTTCATTGTCTTTGCATTGAATCTATAGATCTATATGAAAAGACTTAAAACTTATGAAAAGAATTAAAATTTAACAGTATTGAATTTTATGATCCATAAATATAGCAGATCTTTTTATAATTTTCCTATGCAATGTTTTATGTTTCCCCATATATGGGTCTTATTTCACTTAATGACATATCAAGATTCACAGCTACCAACTTATTTTAATTTTTATTGTTTATTTTTTCCGTGTTTCTGGCAAACCTAATTCAACAGCACATCAAACAAATAATCCATGATGACCAAATGGACTTCATCCCAAGGATGCAAGAATGGTTCAATATACATAAATCAATAAATGTAGTTCACCACATAAACAGAAGCAAAAACAAAGACCATCTGATCATCTCACTAGATACAGAAAAAGCATTAGACAAAACTCAGCACCCTTTCATGATAACAACTCTCAAAAATTAGGCATAGAAGGAACATATCTCAAAATTATAAAAGCTATATATGACACCATTATACTGAATAGGGAAAAACTTATAGCATTCCTGCCAAGAACAGGAATAAGACAAGTGTGCCCATTGTCACCACTTCTTTTCAACATAGTGCTGCAAAGTCCTAGGTAGGGTAATCAGGCAAGATAAAAATATTAAGGCCTATCCAAATCAGGAAAGAGGAGGTTGAACTATCACTCTTCACTGACTCTTATGATCGTGTATCTAGAAAACCCCAAAGATCCCACCAAGAGTCTCATGGAATTAATAAATAAATTCAACAAAGTCTAAGGATATAAAATCAATATACACAAATCGGTAGCATTTCTGTATGCTAAAAACAGTCAAGTTGAGAATCAAATTAAATACTCAATATTATTTACAATAGCTACAAAGAAAATGAAATACCTAGGAATATTCATAACCAAGGAAGTGAAAGATCTCTACAAAGAGAACTACAAAATTCTTTGGAAAGAAATCTCAGTGAATACATACAAATGAAAAAAAATATAATACTCATGGATTGGTAGAATCAACATTGTTAAATCCATACTACCCAAAGTGTTTTAAAAATTCAATGCAATCCCCACTGAGTTACCAAAATTATACTTCACAGATCTAGAAAAAATAATTCTGTACTTCCTTGGGAAGCATAACAGAACCTGAATAGTCAAAACAATCTTAAGAAAAACAAATCTAAAGGGATCACATTACCAGACTTCAAACTATCCCTGGGTTCTCTATTCCATTGATCTATTTGTCTGTTTTTTTCACCAATATACATTGTCTTGATTAGAATAGCTTTGTATTAGGTCTTGATTGTTAGAATCAGCCTATTGATTGTTCTTCAATAACATACTGCCTGTTTTGTCCCTCCATATACACTGTAGAACCAATTTGTCAACACTTACAAAATAAATTGGTAGAATTTTGATTAGGATTGCACTGAATGAAAAAATCAAGCTATAAAAAATGACATCTTAACAATATTAAGTCTTCTTATCTATAAACATGGAATATCGTTCTATTAATTTAGTTCTGTGATTTCATTTATGAAGAGTTTGTAAATTTCCTTATGTAGATTTTGCACTTACTTTGTTAGATTTATACATAAATATTTCATTTTGGAGGGGCTATGTAAATAGTATCACAGAGCCTCAAAGTGCTGTGGCATCATCATAGCTCATAGAAACCTCAAACTCTTGGGCCCAGGTAATCAGCTTCCCTAGGCCTCATGAATAACTGAGACTACAGGCACCTGCCATGACACCCAGCTAGTTCTTTTCTATTTTTAGTAGTGGCAGACTCTTGCTATTACTCAGGCTGGCCTCAAACTCCTGAGGTCAAGCAATCCACCTGCCTTGGCATTCCAGAGTGCTAGGATTACAGACATGAGCCACCACTCATGGCCAATAGTATCATGTCCTTATTTTAAAATTTTACTTTTCATTGCTGGTACTGAAGAAACAGGTTGACTTTAGTGCTTTAGCCTTGAGTCCTGCAAAGTTTCTACAATCACTTATTAATTCCAGACGTTTTTATATTAATTCTTTTGAATTATACATAAAAATTTGAAACATGACTATACAAATTAGGTCATTCATTTTATACCAAACTAAATCAGAGTCAAGGTGTCCTAGGTGAAAAAGGAGCTGGGGCACATCTCACCTGCTCCAAGAATTAAGTTTTCCAAAAACCCAGCTTCTGAAATGATGTGCTGTAGTTCTACCTAGTAGCTACTAAAACAACCTGCTGTAACTCTAAGATTTGTTTTACCCACCAATATCACTCACAAGTCAGAGCTAGCAAGGTCCCAGAACTTTCTCTAGTGTCACTGAGTTTTTTTTCCAAAACAAAATATAAGATTTCTCTTTCTAATAAAACTCACAACCTTCTCTTGTTCTTTAGACATAACAAAGTCCACCCAGTCTTTGGTATCAGTGGTAAAGTCTCCTTTTTCATTTCTGATTGAGCTTACTTGAGTTCTTTCTCTTCTATTTTTGGTTAGTCTAGATACCTGTTTATTGTTTTTGATTATCTTTCCAAAGCATCAACTTTTTGTTTCATTGATCCTTCATATAATTTTTTTTTGTTTCCATTTTATTTAGTTTTGTTTTGGCCTTTGTTATTTCTTCTCTTTTGCTGGCTTTGGTTTTGCTTTGTTCTTATTTTTCTAGCTTCTTGAGGTATGACATAATGTTGTTAATTTGTGATCTGTCTTTTTTATGTAAGCTTTTAAGGCTATGAGTGTTCCCCTGAGAACTGCCCTTTCTGCATCCTGTAGATTTTGAAATCTTGTGTCCCTTTTGTCTTTCACTTCAAGGAATTCTTTGATTTTGATTTTAACTTTTCTGATGGACCCAAGAATTATTCAGCAGCAGGTTTTTCATTTACATGACTTTGTGTGAAGTTGAGGGTGTCTCCTAGAATTTCCTGATTTCTAGTTTTACTCCACTGTAGTCTGAGAAGATACATGGCATGATTTCAATATGTCTGAATTTTCCATAATTTTTTTTTTGGCCTAAGATATGATCAATCTTGGAAAATGTCCCATGTGCTGTTAAGAATGTATATTCTCTAATTTTGGGATAGGGTGTTCTGTAAATGTCTGGTAGGTCTATTTCTTCTAGATTCCCCTGTTAAGGCCATATTTCTTTGTTGATTTTCTGCTCTGATGATCTATCCAGCTTGGTCAGCAGGGTGTTCAATTCCCTAATAGTGATTATGATGCTACTGTTTATTTCTCTGCTTAGAACTAGTAGAATTTGTTTTATAAATATGGGTGGTTCTGTGTTAGGTCACTGTAGTACACTGAATACCATGCTTATAAGAACAGTCATGGATTCTTGAGGGAAACACTGGGAGCAGGACAGTCTCCTGGCTGGTATGGAGCTGTTTTGAAGCCTGGAGACAAGCCCTCAAGCAATTGAGTGGTCTAACAAGATAAGATCCAGTCGCTTGTTAGTAAGCAGGTGTTGGACCTTGAACATTTGTGGTGCCTAAGAGTGGGCCTAGAGCCTGAGGAAGAGGGCACTTAGCAATCTTAAGCACTTAGTCCTTATACGCAGGACTCCCCACACCTTTGGATAGCGTTTCAATAAATAGCTGCTGCAGAGGTAGTTTGGGGCATTCCTGTAGCCATGGTGGAGGTTACTTGGTGCCTTAGCTCTCCTGCACCTATTGGGAGCCTCACTTGTTACAAGCTTGTACTTACCATCCATGTACTGTTTCCTGCACACAGTGTTGGTGTGACATAACGGCACTGACAAGTCACATATCTTTAAGATTATTATGTCTTCTTTATGAGTTGCCCCTTTCATCATTATACAGGATGGCCATAAAGTTCATGTGCAATTTAAATAGTTGTAATGTACACAAACTTTACAGCCATCCTGTATAATGACCATCTTTGTCCTTTTTTACCACTTTTTATTTAAAATTTATTTTATATGATATGAGAATAGCTATGCCTACTGGTTTTTAGTTTCCATTTGTGTGGAATATTCTTTTCTATCCCTTTACCTTGAGTCTGGATGAGTTCTTACAAGTTAGATGGATTTCTTAGAGACAACACATATTAAGTATGTTTCTTTCATCAATATAGCCATGTTTTTAAGTGGAGCATTAAGACCATTTATATTCAGTGTTAGTATTGATATGTGAGATATAATTCTGTTGATCATGTTGAATGATACCTTATGGTTTTGTTTTCCCTGTAGTGCTATTGTTTTATAAAAGCTGTAAGCTTTAACTTTCAGGTATTATATACTGGTCAGTTCTGTATTATATATTGTATTCTGTATTATATACTGTTCTGTTCTATGTATAGTACACTTTTGAGCATTTCCTGTACAGCAGGTCTAGTAGTGACAAATTCTCTTAGTATTTTCTTGTCTGGAAAAGTCTTTATTTATCCATCATTTATAAAATTTTGTTTTATAGGATACAAAATTCTTGTATGGCAGTTGTTCCACTTAACAAGACTAAAAATGAGGCTCCAGCCCCCTTCTGGTTTTATAAGGTCTCTTCTGAGACATCTACTGTTATCCTAATGGGGTTTTCCTTTGTACATTAGGTGTTACTTTCATCTTACAGTTTGTGAAATTTTCTACTTCATATTGACTTTGGCCAGGTTAATGATTATGTCTTAGAGAAGTCTTATTTTCTACTAATCTTCCTGGCATTCGATAACCATCTTGTTTCTGGATATCTGAATTTCTAGTGATAGCGAGGAAGTTTTCCACAATAATTCCCATCAATAGAATGAGTTTCCATGCATTTTGATTTTTCTTCTTCTCACTCAGGGATTCCTGTAATTATTGTATGGATTCACTTTATATATGACCACATTTTCCTGAGTGATTGTTCATTCTTCTTTCTTCTTTTTTCTTCATCTTTGACTAACTGGGTTAGTCAAAGACAAGTCAAAAGCCTTGTCTTCCAGGTCTGAAAGTATTTCTTCTGCTTAGTGTAGCCTATTTTTGAAGCTTTCTGTTATATTTTGAAATTCCCTAAATGACTATTTAAGTTCTATTGTGTCCTTTCTAGTGTTGTCTATCACATTAGTGACTTTTTCATTTTTTTAATTCATGTCCTGAAATATGTTTTGGCTTTGTTGTATTCATTTTCAACATTTTTTCAATCCCATTCATCTTATTTGCCATCCATACTCTGACTTCCATCATTTCTGATGTTTGGACAATTTCCTTTTAGTTGGGATCTATTGCTATTATAAGTCTATTGTGATTCTTTTGGGGTATTGAACTAGCTTTTTTTATGTTATTCAACTTCTTTTGCTGGGCCTATTCTTCTGAGCAGTGCATGGTCATGGGGGCTGGGCTGCTGCACAGTGCATGGGCCACAGAGACTGGGCCACCAGGTGTCCAGGGCTCTCCTCCTACACAGGTCCCACTGCACCTATTACTGTGGGACTTTTTGTGTTGACACTTGCTTTGTTCAAAATCCCTGGAGAAGGGGCAGACTTGGTTCCTAGTGATAAGGTTCTCAAGAGCATCTACTTTCCCTACTTATTCCTTGGCTCAGCAAGGGTAAGAGTGAGAAAGTTACAGTGATGTCAATGCCTGTATAGCATGGGTATAGCTGTATAGCTCCGGACCCAAAAGCTCAGAATGGGCCAGAAGCCAGCAGGTCCCTGCTGAGCCTGCTCTCTTGTCCAGCATGACTGCAGTGTCTCCAAGCAGTTCCCTAATCAATACAGAGGTCTGTGGTGGTGGAAGGGCCCTCACAGCTCAGGCCATAGTGTCCATGGAGGAAGCATGGAGCCCTGGCATTCTCTCCTTTGTCCCTTTCCCATGTCTAGGCATCTCCCCTAGGTGCCTTCTTATCTTAGTGAGTGGATCTCCCCATCCCCTCTCCTTCACACTGTTTCCTGCCACTTCTCTGATTATTTGCAATGCTCTCTCCAAAAGGGGCCCTCTATATGTGAGCATTTACTCACAACTTTCAATCTTCTCCTTGAAAATGGCATGTGCAAGTTGATTCTAGTCTACCATCTTGACCCACCTCCCTTGGTACAAACTTTATTGTATAAAGCAAGAAATTACTGCAATAAATATTTCAGTTATATTGATAATTTTCTAGTGTGCTCAAAAGATGGAAGTAATTCAATAATTTGGGAGTCTATTCCAATATCATTCTCCATCTGCTCTTCCCAAACTGCCATACCAAGCTGCCAATAGATGTTTATAAAAAGAGATTCAGTATCTCTAAAAAAATTCTAACTACAGGCCAAAAATAAGTACATAATATATATACTGTAAATATATCTCAAGCGTTCTTCAAAGGTATGATCATTTACTCAGGTGATTATATAGTGGGGAAGATGAAATAACCAGAATTTTATAGAATGACTGGCCCCCGGCTCTGAACTTACACTAATTGCTAAAGACACATAATACTATTATAGTCTACAAGTTAAAGGAAGGCCTGTTAAAGATCAAGTGGTGAATGAAATTTTGACTTAGATCTCTCTGAGTGGGTCCCATAGTCCCAAATCCATACTATGATTATATCATGAGTTTTAAAATTCATAGTTGAAATAAAGATACTCAGCAAACAGTAGAATTCCTGCACTGGTTCTGGCACATGGGGTATAAGCAATTATAATACTAAGGACCTCATCTAAGCCACTAGACCTCTTCATACCAAAAGAATAAACTAGGGGCAATACCAAATTCATGGAGCAACTGCAGAAATCAGTGATACCATCGGGAACTTAAAAGATGCAAGCTTGGTTATTTCTGTCATATTCTTATTCAAATTGCTTGTTGGCCTATGCAGAAGACAAATGGATTATGGAGAAAGATAATCAAGTGGTTACTTAATTGCAGCTTCTGCTCTAGATAAACTTAACTGCCCTAATACCTTATATACTAATCTAGCACTTTTTCTCCATATTTATTACAGAGAAGCTCATCTAACCAGAAAAGGCTCTACAACTACCTAGATACATTGGTGGACGTACATGGATGTCAAAGAGTGAAAAATAAATCTCAAAATATTCAGGAGTCTGCTATCTCAATGAACTTTATAGGGGTACAGTTGTCTGGATCAAATCAAAAACTCTCATACAGGTTAGGCGCAATGGTTCACAGGTGTAATCCCAGCACTCTGGGAGGCCAAGGCAAGTGGATCACCTGAGCTCAGGAGTTCAAGACCAGCCTAAGCAAAAGCAAGACCCATCTCTAAAAATAGCTGGCCTTTGTAGTGGGCACCAATAGTCCCAGCTACTCAGAAGGCTGAGGCAAGAGGATCTCTTGAGCCTAAAAGTTTGGAGTTGCTGTGATCTACGACACTACAGCACTCTATTGAGGGTGAGAAAGTGAGATTCTGTCTCCAAAAAAAAAAAAAAAAGGTCTCATACAAAGTATGAGAAGGACAAGTTGCTCTGTCTTATACCACCACATTTATCGCTAATAAAGAAACACACTTGTTTGTACCACTTAGTATTTTAGAGGCAACAAACACTTCATTTTGGCATATTTCAACCTAGTTACCAAGTAGTGCCAAAATATTTCCAGTTTTGAATAAGGCCCAGAACCAGAGAAGACTCTACAACAGCTCCAAGTCACCATTAAAACTGCTCTAACACTTAGTCCACATGATCAAGAACATATCATAAAGTATCTGTTGCATACAAGGACACTGTGTACCGTTGGAAGTTCCTTAAAGGTGAATCACAAACTAAGATCTTTAGACCTTGGGAGCTTACATATCCCTTTTTCTCTACACACTAAATGTACTTTTTTTTAATTTTTTTATTTTTTGGACAGAGTCTCACTATGTCGCCCTCAGTAGAGTGCTGTGGTGTCACAGCTCACAGCAACCTCCAACTCTTGGGCTTAAGTGATTCTCTTGCATCAACCTCCCAAGTAACTGGGACTACAGATGCCTGACACAATGCCTGGCTATTTTTTTGTTGTTATTGTTGTTGCAGTTGTTCAGCTGTCCTTGGCCGGGTTTGAACCCGCCACCCTTGGTATATGTGGCTGGCGCTGTAACCACTGTGCTATGGGCACCAAGGCCAAACCTACTTTTTAAAAAAGAACTTTTGGCTTGCTGCTGAGGTCTAGTAGAAATTGGACATTTGAGCAAGGGCCACCAAGATACAATGCAACCTGAGCTTCACATAATAGATTTGGTTTTGTGACCACCAAGCTGTAAAGATGGATGTGCACAACAGCTCTTCATCATCATATTGAAGTGATACATGGAATACTGGGCTTCAGCAGACTTTGAAGACATAAGTTTTATAAACAAGTAATATAAATGCCCCTGGCTTATATCCTATCACATTACCTTCTCTCTCCGTCTGCACCTGGAAACTCATGGGGAGTTTTATTTGGCCAGTTGATTGAGAAAGAATAAATTATAACCTTATTAAAAATGGTTTTGCATGACTTGCCCCTACTATCAGCATTTACTAAAGAAAAAATTATTTGTTTGGTTAAAATGTCCCTCACATGACAAGATGCCTAATATCTCTGGATCTTTAGCACAAATACTACTATCTTTGGTCATCCTCACAAATGAAAAATCTCCACATTTAAGAAAGATTATATGTCCATCAATTATTAACAGTTCATTCATTGATTGGTATCATTATTTTCCCACTATTTTATGGCATCAAGCAGAGCCCCATCGAAATTATATTCTCTCTTTTACAAAGCATTTCTTAGACTTCTCTCAATCATGGTCACATTGGCATTATCCTATCAGTGTCTATTCTTAGTATTAATATAATCGAATGCCCATAAGTCTCCACCAGGGGGCAACCTATCCATCAAAGTTCAAGTCACCTTTATCGGTTTTACTTCAGGGTAACTTAAAGCGCAAAAATGCTTAAGTAATCTTCTTTTAAAGAAAAAAATTATATCAATTCCACAAAACTCTGGCAGAAAATTTAAGAGATATAAATGCATCTTAACTCATTCTAAAAGGTCAGCATTACCTTGATACTAAAACAAAAGTGCATTTTATAAAATCCAACATCCATTCTTGACTAAAGACAAAAAATTACAGCAAATTGTGAATTTTAAAAAAAGCTTCCTCATCCTGTCAAAAGGTACCTATGAAAAACTATAGCTAGAATCATACTTAATAGTGAAATATTTATTATTTTTCCATAAGAACAGGAACAACTTAAGTATATTCACAACAATTAAAGCAAATAGACAACTTTGAGAATGGGAAAAGATATTTACGTGCTATGAATCTGACAAAAGGCTGATAACTAGAATCTACAGAGAACTCAAATTAACCAACATAAAAAGACCAAACAATCCCATCTAACACTGGGCAAGAGACATGAACAGAAACTTCTGTGAAGAAGACAAATGAATGGCCAACCAACATGTGAAAAATGTTTATCATCCCTAGTTATCAGAGAAATGAAATCAAAACCACCCTGAGATATTACCTAACCCTAGTGAGAATAGTCCATATCACCAAGGCCCAAATCTTTAGATGTTGGCATGGATGTGGAAAGAAGGAAACAGTTTTAAACTATTGGTAGGATTGCAAATTAATACAACCTCTTTGGAAAGAAATACAGAGAATCACATAGAGCTTCCATTTGATCCTGCAATCTCACTACTAGTCATCTACTCAAAAGAAAAAAAAATGATTTTATCATAAGGACATTTGCACTAGAATGTTTATCACAGCTCAATTTACAATCACCAAGATGTGGAAACAACCCAAGTGCCCATCAACCCATGAATGGATTAATAAGCTGTGGTATATGCATACCATGGAATACTACTCAGCCATAAAAAGATGGAGACTTTACATCCTTTTTATTAACCTGGACAGTTAGAGAACATTCTTTTAGTAAAGTATCACGAGAATGTAAAAGCACAGCTACTCAGGAGGCTGAGGCAAGAGAATTGCCTAAGCCCAGGACTTGGAGGTTGCTGTGAGCTGTGATGCCATACCACTCTACCAAGGGCAATAAAGTGAGACTTTGTCTCTAAAAAAAAAAAAAAAAAACAGTAGATGAACTAATACACATCCATGCAAGAGAAAAACTTGATTTAATTCAATTTGGGGAAGGGAGAAAAGAAAGGAGGAAGAAGGGAGGAGGGAGAGGGATTTGTGTGCTCCCCCCTAATGGGAACATGGTACACCTCCTGGGTGTAGGACACAACTACAACAGGGACATCATCTAACAAACCCAAACGTTGTAACCTAATCATATGTACCCTCATATTAATCTGAATTTTTTTAAAGAGGGTATCTGTTCTAACCACATTTGTTCAGCAATCAACAAAATAAATATATTGAATTCATAATAGAATTTTAAAAATAAATGTCTGTATTCATTGATAACATTATCATCTATAAAGAAAATCTTACAAAACTATAAAATACTAATAAATAAAGTTTTACATGTTTGCAGCATACAATGTCAGACAGAAAGCTATTATAGTCCTATATACTAAATAAACAATTGTAAATTGAAACAAAACCAATGCCACTAAAAGAGAATCAAAAATATGAAATTATTAGGGATAAATATAAAAATACATATGCAAGACCAGTTTACCAAAAAACATAAAACATTGCCAAAAGTAATTAAAAGGGACTAACATAAATGGAAAGATACACTGTATTCATGATTCATTCTTCACAAAAAAATAAATATATCCACCAGATAAAAATTATGTTACAAATATAATAACATTGAAATCATTGTTTTATGACTCAAAGTTCCTCAGTTTAAAATATAATAAAAGCATATAGCTACATCATGACCAATGAGAAGGCCTTATGGTATAATTTATGAGATTTTCCTGTAAATGACTAGCTGTTTGCATACTCTCTTCATTGCTGCCTTCATGTCTTTATTCCTGAATGTATAGATGACTGGATTCAGAAAAGGAGTGAGAACTGCATCAAAAATAGCAAGAAACTTGTCCATCTGTGAATTAGGGTGCGGCCACGTGTACACAAACATGGTTGGACCAAAGAACAAAAGAACCACAGTGATGTGAGCTGAAAGTGTGGAAAGAGCTTTGGATGAACCACCTGAAGAATGTTTCCAAACAGTAAACAGGATGAAGACGTATGAGATGAGAAGTATGAAGAAAGAGCCAACACAGATAAACCCACTATTGACGGTGACCATGAACTGCAATCTGTAGGTATCTGCACAGGCTAGTCTGAGAAGCCGAGGAAGGTCACAGTAGAAGCTGTCCAATACGTTAGGGCCACAGAAGGGTAAATTAACAAGAAATGCCAGTTGGAACAGTGAGTGACTGACACCAAGAGCCCAGGCAGCAACTAGAAACAGAATGCACATTCGTGGGCTCATGATGGTCAGGTAGTGGAGGGGCTTACATATGGCCACGTATCTGTCAAAGGCCATGGCTATGAGCAGCACCATCTCCACCCCACCAATGACATGGATGAAGAAGATCTGAGCAATGCAGCCTCCAAAGGAGATGACTTTGCGTTTTCTGAAAAGGTCATAAATCATCTTGGGGGTAGTGACAGAGCAGGCTCCCAAGTCAATGAAGGAGAGGCCAGCCAGGAGGAAGTACATGGGAGAGTGTAAGTGAGGGTCAATGGTCACAGAAAACACAATGAGGATGTTTCCCGTCATGCTTGCCACGTAGAGCACAGAGGAGAACACTAGGAGGAAAAGCTGGATCTCCCATGAATGGGCGAGTCCCAGGAACACAAACTCAGACACCACTGAGTGATTCCCTCCATCCATTGATCCAGCCAAATGGCTTGTGACTGAAATTATGAGAACTAAGAAAATGAGAAAATCATGATTATGGGGATGATAATAGGTACTAAAATCAGTAGTATCTCAATTTTCTTACTAGGAATAATACAGTTATCCAGTTCCTCTAATATAAAAAAAGACAAAAATCAACATAATAGCATCACAGCTTGTGAGCTGAAACATGATTTATATTTATCACCAAATCTCTCTATATAATGTTCTGTTCTCAAATTAGCAGGTCAGTGAAGAACCAAAGATTCATGCCTCTCTTCAACATTTATCAAGTGTTTAAATTGCCTGTGAAACTGACTATTCCTCATTTCTGACATATTCTATATTGCATGTATGCACATTCTCATAATTCCCTTCCCTCCCCAGTTTGCCCTCACAATTCTCTGATAGAAAGAAAGGGTAAAAGGAGCACCATGATTAACTGATGAAGTAAAAGGTACCTGAGACAGACTAAAGTAAGGTAGGCTGTAGACGAGGCTTAATGAAGACATTGGGGTATATGAAAGTGGAGACCGCACAACTGCGTAGAACAGGGGAAGTATGTGGACGTGCATAAAAAAGGGAGCAGCCACTATTATCCATCATATTTTCTCACATTCACTGCTACCTAGGTACCTCCAGTTTCTATACCATCTTTCATAATTACAAAACCCTAAATAACTTCATATCCTGTAGTTATGGCTTCATATCCATCTGTCATGCAAGGCTTAATGCATGTAAATGTGTTTTAGAGGGGATTTCACCTGAGTCTCCACTAAGGCATATGTCTAAAGTGGCCACAGAGAATGTAAGATATTCCTACAGTTTTTCTTTGTCCATACAAAGGAAGGTACTGAGGATCAGACCTTAAAATAGTTGAGATAATGAGTTTTAATTCATTAGTATCTCCCTCTCCTCCTCAGTGCCTCCTACCCCTTCAGATATTTTATCTTCAAGAAAATTTGTAATTTGATACTTCTAATTTGTGATTATAAAATTAGATGAGTTTCAATAAGCCACTTTTTAAAAGAGCACATGAGCTTTCTTACTGACCTTAAACTGTAAAGTACAAACTGTGACACTGGAGATTTAGTCTTTTTTTTTTTTTTTTTTTTTCAGTTTTTGACCAGAGCTGGGTTTGAACCCACCACCTCCAGCATATGGGGCCGGTTCCCTACCCCTTTGAGCCACAGGCACCACCCGAGATTTAGTCCTTTTGTATATATTATATTTATATGTAAAGTAGCGAGGGAGCAGAGAACAGTGCTATCTTTCTCTGGGTCCAGATAGATACTCACCTCAATCATTCTCCTATAGTAGAAAGTAGTTCCTGAAAACAAAACAGGTTGTTTTAGAAATTTGTCAGGTACAAATAAAACCAGTATACTGATAGCCTACATTTTGCACCTCCAATCATCTAAACATAGTGATTATACTTCCACCTTCCAAGCTAATAGTCTCAAAGTACATACTGTTTAGATCCAGAAACCTATGGCCTGGGTTATGGAGCAAAAACAACCACAGGCACTACTGATCAGGGTAAGGTGAGACAGTGTGAAAGAAATTGATGAGATGAACATGCCTGGGGAAGTGATGAGGCCCTGGGAGAGGGGCAAGAAAATTCAATCATTATTGAAAGACATCTGAGGTTCTGGTGAGGGAAAGTATACATCCCCAGTGCAGTGGGATGACATGCATATGGAATTTTATAAAGACCATTTTATCTAAGTTGATCATAATTCAGATGAAAAGCATGAGACCTAGAAAAGTAAACTGAATTTCCAAAATTCACACAATGGGTACAATGGGGACCAGAACCCAGGTTTCTTGATTCCTATTCTAGAAAGAGAAAGTATTATAACAATGAATAAAAAGAGCAAAACTCAACAAAGTAATTTTTGCTAGTTAAAATTAAAACTAACCAGAGATTTTTATACATAGTATCCATTACCAATACCAAATTATACAGCAGTATAACAATAAATAAGCAATACACAAAATGTGTCCACAATTAAAGATTAACTGATAAACAGTAAATTATCGTTTGGAAAGTGATTGCTCATTACTGTCATTATTTATATACTCATTCTTCCTATTTTGCTAGCTAATTCATCACTATAGCTGTAAAATATTTAAGGTTATGTTTCTGTGAAGTCTAACATTTTGATATTTCTAAATTTTATTATCCTCAAAAGTCAATTAAAATCTTAATCTCTTCTTGTAGTTTTACTGATAATTCTCCTTGGTGCCGATTTGTTCTTTCTCTAGGGCCTGTAAATCAAAAAACCAAAAAAAGTTGGAAAAACACGAATTGTACATATAACAATGTTGTATACAATATATAAGTGAATGGTAAGATGAATATTTGGTGAGTACGGGGAAAGAAAGTGCTATAGACATTTGAAGGCGGAAGATACTACTGCATCCAGAGCAGGTGGCGTAGGCTATGCCAAGGACGAAGCATTGACCTTTAGAAATTAGTTAAAATGTAATAGGAAAAGTATACCTTAAAAAATATAATAAGAAAATACTCTTCAGCATTAGTTATCATTATTCATGTCTATATGACCCATGTTATATATCCGGGCACATATAGAAAGTGGGTAGTAGTGCTTGGTTGACAAATTAGATTAGTAACCCCAGCCCATAGTAAGGCCATACCTTCAAGTCAATGATCTTCATTATTCTTATCTTTCTTCTTTCCATCATTTTTTCAATAATTTTTACATGCTTAAGGGAAAATTTCTAAAAAGAAAGAAAAACCTTATAGTCGCCATTACTAATGGTATCCCGGGGAGAAAGCCTCTAAGGCTTTACAACTTATTACTCATTAGAGATGAGATAGCACCTAATCGCCAAACCAACAGGCAGCATTCAACTTATTTTCCTGAAGTCTATGAAATAATCTAAGACGCAGAAAAACTGAAGCAGAGATAAAGGAAAAAAGAATGAGTATTTAAAATATGGGAATAATAAGCCAAGCACAGAAAGACAAATCTAGTATGTTCTCACTCATACGTGGGAGCCAAATATCAGAATGACTGATCTCATGGAGACAGAGAATACAATGATGGTTACTAAAGGTTAAGAAGGGTAGTGGGGGGGGGAAGGGTGCAGGGGGTTAATGAGTGCAAAATATCATGAGGTAGATAGAACAGACCACCAAGTGACTGTGGTGAACAATAAGTTAACATAGACTTTAAAATAACTAAGAGTGGAACTGGAGTATTCCTAACACACAAAAAAAAAAATGATAAATGCTTGTGGTGATGGACACCACAGCTACCCTGACTTGATTAATGTATATTGTGTGCCCGTATCAAAATATCGCACATATCCTATAAACCTATACTACTGTGTACCTATGATAATTAAAATTTTTAAAGAAAAAAATGGGAAAGACAAGGAAAAGGAGAGATTAGGAAAGATAGGCACAATGACAAAGAAAAAACAATGCCTCAGGAGAAAAGAGAAAGAGTTAAACAAATCTCAGATGGGATGAGATGTGGTAGTCTCTGCTTCTGAGAGCACAGGTTAGTTAAAGACAACATAAATAAAAGAAATTTCTACCCTTTAGTACACTGAATCAAGATTGCTCCTGACTTTGACATTGGGCTGTATTTAAAAGAGAAAAAAGGCAAATGCTCCTACTACCTCCCCTGTCAGGTTCACAGAGTTTCTGAGTGACATACACATGCCATTCACTATAAAGAAGTAATTGTTACCATGATGCAAGGAGCCAGCATATGCTGATCAGGAGAAGGACATGTACAGAACAGACAAGAGGCACATGAAATTCTCC
>NW_003852815.1:3299-4965 GCF_000181295.1 Otolemur garnettii | reverse complement strand
GCACTTATCAAAATATCACATATAACCTAAAAATACATATGCTATAATATTGAATTTAAAAAACAAAAATCAAAGAAAAAATTCAAAATTAAGTTAATAAAAGGGGGATAATAATACTTACTTTGCTTGTTTCCTTGTAAGAAATAAATGATATATGTAAAAAAATACCTAACCTAGTACCCACCACATTGTTCAGCACAATAAATTGTATATATTGTGGGCTTGCTATATGAGTGACTTTTTTTTTTTAAACAGAGTCTCATTGTGTTATACTGGATAAGGTGCCATGGCATCATCGTAGCTCACAGCAACCTCAAACTCTTGGGTTCAAGCAATCCTTTTGCCTCAGCCTCTCAAGTAGCTGGGATTACAGATATACACCATAACGCCAGTCTAGATTTTATATTTTTAGTAGAGGCAAGGTCTCACTCTTATTTAGGCTGATCTCAAACTCCTGAGCTCAAGCAATCCACCTGCCTCAGCTTCCCAGAGTGCTAGGATTATAGGCATGAGCCACCACACCCAACCTTGAGCGACTTTCAATTATAGAAAATTATTCCTCAAATTCTGAATCTTCCATCATTCTAAGATATAGTAATTAGTCCTGGCTTTAAGTAAACATCTCATATCTATGCTTACATTCAATAACTTACTATTCCTCCCTCCCCAAAGAAAAATTTGCTGCTCAGTTGAGACACTAATCAAAGACTGCCTGTGAGATGCAGGAAGAAGCTCTGTGCTCTGACCAAGACACACCTGTTCTGCAATGGTAAGCCCGACAATTCAAAGCCATAAAATTTAATTCCCGACATGAAAAAAAAATCATGTCTTTCCTGACTACTTCAGAAAACATATTTCTCTTGTCATTAAGGGTGAAAGACAGGAAAAGTAGAAGGGTTGGGTTAGGTGTTTGAGGGGATTTCTGAGGACCATACCCATCCAGCTATCCAGCTATAAATTTGTGTTGACAAGCCAAAGCAAAGAACTGAACTATAAAATATCTGTTGCTCAGGAAAACAGACTTCTCCTGACCTGCCTTTTTGTGTATGAGAGAAACATAAAATTCTTCAGTTTTACCTTCAAGTTAAATTTCACAGGTGGAGAAAACAAGAGGTTATGCACAGTAGAAAATCAAATGTCTGCTCAAGACTCGATTCCTAGTCACAGTTCTGTTCTATTTCCAGTCTTACCTTCTCATTTTGTTAAAGTGGATTTGCTAACTGTGTCATTCACCAGGCAAGACAAAGCCAATCCTTATCCAACATGCATAAAAATATACATCAGGCATTGTGCAACACATATCACAGAAGTGGAACAAATCCTCTAAAGCAGTGGTTCTCAACCTTCCTAATGCCGCAACACTTTAATACAGTTTCTGTGGGTCGCGCTGAGAACTGCAGCTTTAAAGTATGAATTGAATAAAAGGAGATAGCCATGGTGATGAGATAAGACACTTTAGTGATGCAGCATTTGAGTATAGCTAAAAAAGATGATGAAGATTAAAATACACAAATGTAGGGTCTAAACAATTCATTTCAATGAGATTTTAAAATATGGGAAGCCGGTAAGTTTGGTGTACTGTGAGTTAATGTTGAAGCATACAGATTGTCTAGAGCATGGAAATTGTTTTGGAGAAGAAAGGAAAATAAGATGGGTCAGGAAGAAA
>NW_003852815.1:1988-2317 GCF_000181295.1 Otolemur garnettii | reverse complement strand
CATGAGAATGACAAGGCTGAGAAGTGGAATGGTAGGTAAGGCAGAAGGGCACAGGGAGTAAAAGGTTTCTAGGCACTGGATAGCCCACCTGGGTGATGGGGCTGACTACAAAGCTCGGGCCACACATGAAGCCAATGAGACTCTCTGCCAAGAAAGTGGGCAAAGCCCTGGGAAAACTCAGGCAGGAGGATGAGTAGTTGTAAGACACACTCTGATTTTTCTACGGATTTGTTCTCATTCTTTGGGGGCTCAGATATTCACTTTTCCCTGCCCATATCCTTAACTGTCCATTCACAGCACCTTTCCCTCACTCTGCCTGATTCCTGCTC
>NW_003852815.1:0-1130 GCF_000181295.1 Otolemur garnettii | reverse complement strand
AGAAAAATTTAAAAAGGCATTTTCTTTTTTTAAGAGACAGAGTCTCACTTTGTCACCCTCGGTAAAGTGTGGTGGTATCACAGCTCACAGCAACCTCCAGCTCTTGGGCTTAGGCAATTCTCTTGCCTCAGTCTCCCAAGCAGCTGGGACTACAGGCACCCGCCACAACGCCCAGCTATTTTTTTTGTTGCAGTTTGGCCGGGGCCAGGTTTGAACCTACCACCCTCAGTATACAGGGCTGGCGCCCTACTCACTGAGCCACACGCGCCACACAAATTGAGGGCTCTTTTAAAGACTCTTTTAGGAAAAAATTCCTCTTTCTCCTACACCAAACGTCCTTAAATTGTAGAAAAGTCAAGATGTTACCCAACATATTCATGAAGTACATGTGACCTTGAATAGAAATTTCATGCACATACAACAGTGAAAATAAAACTCAGGGTCAACCTAAATGATGTAAGTAAATTCAAACTTCCAACCCAAGGTTCCCAACTCTTCCTATTTCTTCCTTCAAACCAGGAGAAACAAAAGTGTGAGCTATTGCCTTACAAAAACTAGGAAATGTCTGCAGGTCCAAGCCACAACACATGAAGAAGACCTTATGTACAACAAAAATTGAAATAAAGCAGGCCTGAAAAAGAAAGTACATGCCTCTAAAGATGGTGAGCTACTCAGGAAGCTCAGCAGTCCCTGAAAGAGGTGGATACACTGAGGACAAAACCAGTGGTCTTTGCTTGGAAAGGAACCCCACTGCCCTCTGGGGTTGTAATTAGCAGCTCCCTTATTGTTCCATGCAGCTATTTCTGTGCATCTGCAGTGATTCTGCGTTGGATCTGGTGGATCTTGTGAGAACTATATTTATCTGAATCTATAATGATGCTGGGTTTTTGTTTTGTTTTGTTTTTTAGTTCCCTTGGAAAAACAGGTAGCTGAGAGGGACAGAAATAAAATTTTGGATCATGAGTACATCCATGATTCATGATCTATGACTGGGAATACTTATTGGAGCAGAGTCGGGGGGAAAGGTGCTTAAAGAGAAACATATAAACATACCACCTTTGAAATAATTAGAAAGTGTGTGTGGGCTCGGCACCCATAGCACAGTGGTTATGGTGCCAGCCACATACACC
>NW_003852814.1:114524-118215 GCF_000181295.1 Otolemur garnettii | reverse complement strand
CCATCTTTTTCTATGTTTTGGAAATAGTTGAGTAGTATAGGTCCTAGTTCCTGTTTAAAGGTTTGGTAGAATTCTGACATGAAGCCATCTGGTCCTGGGCTTTTCTTTTTGGGGAGATTTTCTATAGTTGATGCTATTACAGAGCTTGATATAGGTCTGTTCAATATATCCACTGCATTCTGGCTAAGTCCTGGGAGATGATGTGCTTCCAAGTATTGGTCAATTTCCTTCAGATTGTCATATTTCTGGGAATAAAGTTTCTTGTATTATTCATTAAGGATTTTTTGAATTTCTAAAGGGTCTCTTGTTATTTCATCTTTACCATTTCTGATTGACGAGATTATAGACTTTATTCTTTTTTTCTTGGTTAGGTTGGCCAAAGGTTTATTGATTTTGTTGATTTTTTCAAAAAACCAACTTTGTGATTTGTTGATATGTCCTATAATCCTTTTGTTTTCAATCTCATTTAATTCTGCTCTAATTTTGGTTATTTCTTTTCTTTTGCTGGATTTGGGATTGAAGTGTTGTTCCTTTTCCAGCTGCTTGAGATGTCCCATTAAGTTGTTAACTTCCTCTCTTTCCATTCACTTGAGGAAGGCTTGCACTGCTACAAATTGCCCTCTTAGGACTGCCTTTGCAGTATCCCAGAGGTTCTAATAACTCGTATCTTCATTGTCATTTTCTTCTAAAAATTTGGTAATTTCCTTCTTGATCTCATCTCTGACCCATGTATCATTCAGCATAAGGTTATTTAGCTTTCATGTTTTTGTACGAGTCTGCAGATTCCTGTTGTTGCTGAGTTCAACTTTTATTCCATGATGGTCCGAGAAGATGTATGGAATAATTTCTATTCTTTTAAATTTGCTGAGGTTAGATTTGTGGCCTAAGAGGTGATCGATTTTGGAGTATGTTCTATGTACTGATTAGAAAAATGTGTATTCAGTTTTGTTAGGATGAAATGTTCTATAGATGTCTGATAAGTCCAGAAGTTGAATAGTTAAATTTAAATCTAAGATTCCTTTGCTAAGCTTCTTATTGGAGGATCTATCCAACACTGCCAAAGGAGTGTTAAAATCTTCAACTATGATGGAGCTGGGGGAAATCCAGTTGCTCATACCAGTTAGAGTCTCTTTTATAAATAGAGGTGCATTCTGTTTGGGTGCATAGATATTGATAATTGAGAACTCATCGTATTGATTATTGCCCTTAAACATTATAAAGTGGCATTCTTTATCTTTGGTTACGTTTGTTTGTTAAAAACCTATTGTATCTGTGAATAAAATTGCAACACCTGCTTTTTTTCTGCTTTCCATTAGCCTAGAATATAGATGACCATCCCTTCCCTCTGAGTCTATATTTATCCAATCAACCAATCTGTGCCTCTTTAGGGGACAATTTAAGCTATTCACATTGATTGAAATTATTGATAAGCCTGATAAAATCTTAGGTATAGAGTTGTTCAAAAGTCCAGTGGATGTTTTTAATCCTTTCACCACTGTAGAAGTTGGAGTTTGAGCAATAGTTTCTGAGTTAGTTTACTTTTGTGGTGGAGAATTGCACTGGTCATTATGGAGAATATGTCTGAGAATATCCTGGAGAGCTGGTTTAGTTATGACAAATTTCTTCAATGCATGGATGTCATTAAAATATTTAATTTCTCCATCATAAATGAAACTCAGTTTAGCTGGATACAGGATCCTGGGCTGAAAGTTATTTTGTTTTAAGAGATTAAAAGTTGCTGACCACCCTCTTCTTGCCTGAAAGTTTTCGGCAGAGAGACCTGCAGTTATTCTAATATTCTTCCCCTTGTAGGTTATGGTTTCCTTATGTCTCGCTTCTTTTAGGATTTTCTCTTTTATATTAACTTTAGTGAAATTAATTATGATGTGTCTAGGGGATGTCTTATTTGGGTTGAGTCGTACTGCCGTTCTGAAGCTGTCTGCAATCTGAATTTCCGGATCTCTTGACATATCTGGAAAGTTCCCTTTCATAATTTGATACAGAAGAGCCTCTGTGTTTTGCGAAGCAACTTCATCACCTTCAGGGATTCCTATGAGGCAAATATTAATTTTTTTCAAATTATTCCAGAGCTCTGTGATAGAATGATCTGTTTTTGGTTTCCATTTCTGATTCTCCTTGAACGTTTGGACATATTCCAAACGTAGATGTAGATGTAGATGTAGATGTTTTCTACATCTGAGATCCTTTCTTCTGCCTTTTGCACTCTGTTACCAAGAGATTCTACCATATTTTTCAGATCTTAAAGGGCTGCAATCTTTTGCCTTAATGTTTCAAAATCTTTGGTGGTTTTGTCTTTGAATTCGTTGAATTCTTGAGTCAACTTTTGGAGGGCTCCTTGAATTTCTATTTTTATCTTTGCCTCTATTTTATTAATCTTATTTGCAATCCGAATTCTGAATTCAATTTCTGACATCTCAGCTATCTTTTTATATAGGGGATCTTCAGTTTCGTCTGCCACATCCTTTCTTGGGAAAGTTGACTACTCTGGTTATTCATATTACCAGACCTTTTTCACTGATTTTGTCCCATGATTGTTTTACTCCGTTTGAGATTTGTCAAGGACCCATACAGAGTTACGGCCTGAGAGACTGGGGACCTGCTTGGTGTGATGGGGCTAAGTGGCTCTGTCATATTTTCAGCTGGTCTCTGTCCTACCCTAGTGATTCAGTTTCTCTTGGTTGAAGTCTCAGCTGTGGAGAAATACCAGCAGTTAAATCACACCACCCCTTATAAACAACAATTGGGCAAGGAAAATCAAACCTTCCCTCAACCATACTCCAGGGTCACCCTTTGAATAGTCCCTGGGTGGTCTGTCCAGTGTAAGGGGTCCAAATCAGTTGTCCCTGTCGGCACTCATTTCAGGTGGAAAAGTTCAAATGTTTCCAGCAGCTAGATAAGAGGGGTCCACTTGCAGCTCGGATATAACTTGCTCCAGTGCTCCATGAAGGCAAAGGGACCCACCCAGCAGATGGGTTAGTCTGGGAAGGTTAATACCTCTTTCCCCACCTTGCACTCGGAATCCCCTAGGTCTGTGACCCTATTCACTCCAGAAGGCAACTGCTCCCAGGGTTTACAACTGGCAAAATCAGCCAGAAATCTGAGTTCGGTAGGGGGGCCTTGCTTGTTTAAATTAGGCTTCTGTCCAGCTAGATTCCTCTGCAAGTCAGAGGCTATATTCAGCTCTGGGCAGCAGACAAATAGCAGTTTACACTCAGGTGTCAATTCCAGCCTCTGCCCGCCCACTGCCTGTCTCACCTGTATCACCCTGAGAGCTAGTGCTAATAGGCTCTTTACTTACTAAAGTTATCAGTGTTCAGCCTGTGGCTACCATCCAGAACCTCTGGTTGCCCAGAGAGACTGGGCTGGAATGGTGTCAGTTCACAGCTCAGGATGCCCCTGTTGCTGTATTGGCTTCCTTCAAGCCAACTCTCTTTTCCTCAAACTTGTGCCACAGTCAACATAGAGCAGCACCAACCCTTTCCCCCTCCACTTCTCTCAAGGAGATGCCCAAGAATCTGGACTCCATAGGTAACAAACCTCCAGACCTCGGAGTGGGTGGGGACTCCTCAGAGTTCAATGTTGCAGGTGGCGAATATATACAGTTTTATACAGTTTTATAAATTTTACAGTTTTATGCCTGGCAGGAGGGTGCCATGGCATGCCAGCAGGG
>NW_003852814.1:110814-114343 GCF_000181295.1 Otolemur garnettii | reverse complement strand
TATACATTTTGGTTGTATTTTTGGGGTCGCAGCTCACCTAAGGAAGGATGAAGTGTACTCTTCAATCTTCTGTCTCAGCTCTGCTCCAAACCATCTGCTCCCTTGCTAAACTTCTTTCCTTTAACCCTTATTTTGGACCGGAGCTTCTTTAAAAAGCTGGCTGCAGTCCACCATCTTGGCTCTGCCCCCACTATTATTTCTTTTAAGAGCTCTACAGTGTTGCATGATAATGTTTAAACAAAACTGACTAGCACCAACTTGAGAAGAGCCATTGTTTGCAACATCAAATTCATCCTGTTTTCTACAGGTTTCTGCAAGTGCAACTTGGTGAACAGTCCAGATTTTTTTCCTTCCATTCTTTCTGTATCCTTTCCTTGAGAGCCTTAGGATGAAAGTCATAACTATTTTTTATGCCAATATGATATTTGCCAGAGGTATTTGTCCAGCTTGCAGGAATCTTAAGCACTCTTCCTGAAAGACCAATAATTTCACCATCTTTGGACTCAACTTTTGTAGCAGTATTCACATCACCGCTTCCTCTTGTGTCAATAATATCAATGATTTTTGTTTTTCTTTTTTCTTTTTTCTTGAGACAAAGCCTCAAGCTATCCCCCCTGGGTAGAGTGCTGTGGCATCTAGAGTGCTTTGACTCTTCACAGCTCACAGCAACCTCCAACCCCTGGGCTCAAGCAAGTCACCTGCCTCAGCCTCCCAAGTAGCTGGGATGACAGGTGCCCACCACAATGCCCGGCTATTTTTTGGTTGCAGCCGTCATTGTTGTTTGGTAGCCTGGGCTGGATTCGAACCCACCACCTTAGGTGTATGTGGTTGGTGCCTTAGCCACCTGAGCCACAAGCACTGAGCCGATTTTTGTTTTTCCATCAGTTGTAACCTGCATGCCCAGATCTCTGGATCGACCCAATGTCCAGGGTGGCCATGAGCACTCCCTGCACATCAAACTCCCAGTAGCACCAGAGGAAGAATGTGGCCCTGGTCTCTTTATTTGGCAGGAGACTGTGAAAAGGGAAGGGCTCCTGGGTCCTAGTGGTGGCCATGGATGCAAGCTAGAGGACAAGGAAGAGACAAAGTGCCAAGCTGCATTCCAACTAGCAGGGCTAGGACAGCTGGGCAGCACTGGGCCATCGGGGTGGGGGCTAGAATATAAATGTCTTAACACAATAATTAAGTGAGGTGAAGGCTATGTTAACCAGTTTGATGTAAGAATTCCAAATTGTAGGTAAAATCAGCATATTGAACCTCATAAATACATTAGTTATGAGTTAATAAATAAATTTAAAAATAATAATGAATAAATAAAATTATATTTATACATCTAATTTATAGAAGACATAAATAATTCAAAATGAGTACTAGAATAAATAAATTGCTAAACTCATTAATTAATTAAAAATTTAATAATCTAAATAAAAATATATGATTCAAAGTATTTAAAAGCCAGCAAAAAAAGACTATATGTCTGTCTTTATGTCTGTATGTCTGTATATAGTATGTGCCTATACGTTTCACTAACAAAATATACAAAAGAGCTCTAACTCCTTTGATTCCTACTGAACTTAGAGGTTGGGTTTCTCATGACTTCTGCACCCTTGGCCACTTTCTTCCTTCAACAGTCTCTAAGGCTCCCCTGTGCCCTGGGGGCTTTGACTTCTCAGGAGCAGCCCAGGCCTCAGGCTTGTTAGCTGGGTTTCCTCTGTAGCAAGAACTTGAGCTGTGCTGTGGGGCAAGCCAGGGAGCAGGGGAATGGCCTTGCCCCCTTTGCGAGTCTTTCCTCCATCTGTCTTTTTTCCTCTGCACGCCTCATATTTGAGGCACAGCTGTGCTGAGAGGGCACGCTTTGCACAACCCTGCCCACCTCCGACTAGGGCAAACTGAAATCCAGGCATTCTTCTAACCCTATTCTATTATTCCAGTTCTGAGTGCCCACAAAATCACATTCCTAGTCTCTATACTCCTCACTCTGTCCTCAAGAAGAGGCTGATTCTTCCTCCCCAAAGACCAGACCCTACTTTCACTGGTGGGAGCTCCAGGTCATGGGCCAGCACCATGTGTCCGGGTTGCGAAAGAGACCTGACGTACGAGGCTTCTTTGACTCTTCACAGGTAGATGACCACACGATTTCTTGTCCAACGAATGTAAACTCTTTAGAGAGTGAAAGATGAAGGGCTCTGCATACTCGTGCTAGGACAGCAGGCAAAACTGGAACTTGTGGTCACCCTTCAAGGCAAAAGATCTAGGGATAGAATCAAAAGATTGACACTGCCCGACCGGCAGGCGGTGTCGGGGAGTTCGTGATCGGCGTATGAGAGGGAGAAGGAAAGGGTAGACACAATCACACAACCACTCATACAGTATAGGGAGAAGGCTGAGCCGAAGCTGTTTATTTGGGATGGGTACAATCTTATATAGGGTTAGTAGAGGGGGAGTGGTTATGCTGTTCTGACGGGAGGGGCCCTGCGCTGTGCTCTGTATTTTTGTCTGTGTCTTAGACAATGTAGCTAGTTCTATCTTGTTTACTTACCAGCACTGGTCTCTTTATAGGCCTTTTCACGTAGGGTTGCATTAGGCTAGCACTTCCTCTTAGGATGTAGTTTAATATTTCTGTTAACCCTTACATCTCCTCCCTTTTTATTTTTTAAAGATAAGAGAGTCTCTGTCTTAGGTTAGGGACCTGGGGACAAGTTGCCCGTCATTGGCTACCTCCCCTTACTTGCTCTGGGGAGCGCCTGTCTTAGGTCGTGTCCTCCTCAGTATTCCCAGTTACCCGTCATGGAGAGCTCTCTTTATAACTGGTGTACTATAGACATCCAAACTTCATCAGCGGGATTATGGAGTGCTTGGGCTAAAAGAATTTGATGTTTTTGTGTGGTCACCACACGGTTCCAGAGAACTCGGAGGAAGGCGAGGCTGATAAGGCTTATGAGGAGGAATACCGCGACAGTGCCTCCCCATGATTTGATGAGAGACCAGAAACTAGTAAGACCTTGGAGAAATGTGTCTCCTGTAATAGTTGGAACTTTGGTTTCATTTATAACTTGGATAGTGTGTAATAGGCTGCGGGTATAGTTATCAAAAGCGGAGGACCATCCTTCTTTTATATAGTTATTTAGGGTTCTGACTGCTTCTGAGGCATTTTTTACTTTCCATGGTGTTACACATATGCTATTGAAAGGAGGAAGGCAGGAGACTCCCTGGAGGTTCCAGAGGAGATCTACCTGCTCTTGTAATAAAAAGGTTTGTTGATTTAAGTTTAGTATGGCTAATCGGAGATGTGCGTTGATTTGTTGTTGGGTATCTAAGGCCTGAGATGTTAAAGCACTAAGGTTATTGAGGGTATGGGCGGTTTGAACCGACGTGGAAATGGCGATCCCAGCGGCCATGGCAGAAGCTGTTAGTGCTGCGATGATAGCGACGGCTGCTGCAACAATACCAAAGTCTCTTTTCTGTTGGGACAAACTTATTGGAAAGTTAGAAGTTCTGTTGACAGGCATAGGAAGATATGTTGGGATTC
>NW_003852814.1:107441-108829 GCF_000181295.1 Otolemur garnettii | reverse complement strand
GACAGAGTCTCACTGAATGCAAGACAGAGCCACCTTGCCCCATCACACCAAGCAGGTCCCCAGAGTCTCAGGATGCAGTACTGAATGGGACCTTTGTAAAGCTGCAGGCTAAAAGTCGCAGTCAACAGTCTCGGCACTCAGGTAACAGACTGGTTAACTACAACTCAAAGGAAGGGCACTCTTGCTCCCATCCATTCTGTTCTATGCTTCTCTCCTTTCTCTCCTGAACCCATTCTCAAGCATTCATTAAAATCTTAATCTAGCCCGGGATAGAGAGTCACACCTGGATTTGCTTCCTGGCAAGGCCCCTTACTAGTTGTGTGACCTTGGGTACTAGCTGATGCAATCTCCTCGGCATAATTCAGAGAAGTATGCCCACAGATCCTGGGAGGAAAATATAGGGAGAGAGGCTGAGGAATACATGTAGGTGCATAGGATACTCATCAGAGGGCCCGGCACAGACTTCTATATGGTGCCCAGTCCAAAGTGGTTATGCTGGCATTTCTTGTAGTGATGGATACTGGAGGTTTAGGAAGGAAGGAAGAGACGCAGGCCCCATGCTCTGTGAACTTATGATTCGATGGAGAACTAGCACTGGCACACTCCCAGATGAGCATCAGTAGAAGGCGCTCTGTGATCAAAGGCATGGGGCATACATCCCGGGGCTTCGGAAAGTAGGCAGCAGAAGAGGCAGGGAACACGCAACAGGCCGATGCTAGAGACGGCACCTGGCATGCATCATCTGTTCTCTCACCCAGACCTGATCACTAACTGTCTTTAGGGGTGTTATTTATAGCGCGGCATTTTACAGTTGGAAATCCTGAGACTCAGAGAGCAGTGACTGTGGGCTGGGCTGGTCAGCACATTTCCATTGAGGCGGTGGGATCTGAACCAAGATTCCAGAGGACAATAGAATTGATATTGGGGTTGTGGCTGGGAGGGAGGCGTGGCACGTGTGGTTTCACGCGAGGAAGGGGGAATAGCTTGCCACAAAGTCCTGGCTCCGCAATGCCCACCCAAAGCCAGTGAGACAACAGGGCACTTTCCAGTTGTTCCCTAGCAACTTCCCATCATGACTCAGAACAGCAGCATCGCTTCAACTTTCCTAACGTGCTACCGAGGAGGGGAAAGTCCTCCTCCCTTATCTCCCTGTCAGTGTGAAGCAAACAGATGGGACCCAGGTAGCCAGGAGAACATGGTCACAGAGCGGTCTGGCAGTGAGTCTCACCCCCGCCCACTCCAATTGCCCGAGGGCATGAATCTCAGGACTGAGAATAAGAACAGGCACCTTTCATTGATTGCTGAATGCGCATGTGGCAATTTGTCTTCAGTAGCCCCCTGAATCCTCACGATAACCTTGTAGATCCTCATTGTACAGACAAGGAAAC
>NW_003852814.1:101641-105335 GCF_000181295.1 Otolemur garnettii | reverse complement strand
TGGCTGGCGCCTTAGCCGGTTGAGCCACAGGCGCCGAGCCCCTGCTCAGATTCTGAACACTCTCTTACGAGGCAGGAAAACCAAACAAACATTTTCACTGCCATTTTGAATTTCCAGTACCCTCTTTCCCTGTTGCCTACAGAGATAGTGAGGACAGGCCCAAGAGCAGCATCACCCACCCCTGTGGGACTAAGTAGCCAGTCCAGGCCCTGTAACCGAAGACCTGCTAGAGCCACATGTATTCCCTGGCTGGCAGCGATCCTTGCTCTGGTGGCCTGGGACCTGTTGGAGCAGCCACATTTGGTGGGCAGTGGCGGAGATCCCAATTTCAGGCACTCGCATGGGTGGCCACAGACCTGCCTGTTAGAGCCACGCACATCCTGCTGGCAGTGGCCGATTTCCCCATTCCAGTCACCCGCTCCAGGTGTGCCCAGAACTGCCAGAGCCGTGCACTCCTGGCAGGTCCAGCTAGTGGACTGAGGACTACAAGAGGACAGTCAGTTGAGAGGGAACCACAGTAGAATGGCAGTACCCCAAGGCAAAGAACAGCAACTGCAGCAGTGGGAACAATAATGCTCACACCCCTGAGGTTTTTCTGGATAGACATGCTCTTCCTCTCTGGGCAACCAGAGGAAACTGGCATCTTCTCCGGTGGAAACCACTGACTAAACGGTTCTGGTACAGACACTAAATGGTTTAAATTCAGCATGGGGCCGAATCTGCAGAAAAACTCTGGTACCTTAAGTAACCTGAGTAGATCAACTCCCCCAAGGAAGGATGGGGCAGATGCAATTGAACGTCCCATCCATAAACAGATGGCTGAGATGTTAGATATCGAGTTCAGAATCTGGATAGCAAATAAGATTAACAGAATGGAGGAAAGGAGGGAATTAGAATTTCAAAGTATTCAAAAGCTGTCTCAAGAATTCAATGATTTCAAAGACAAAATGTCCAAAGATTATGACACATTGAGGCAAAAGCTTGTAGCCCTCAAAGACCTGAAAAATATGGTAGAATCCCATGGTAACAGAATGGAGCAGGGAGAAGAAAGGATCTCTGATGTTGAAGACAAAGCTTCTGAAAGCACCCAAACACTCAAAGATGAACAGAAATGGAGAGCTAAAAATGGATCATTCTCTCAGAGAACTCTGGGATAATTCGAAGAAAACTAATATTCGGACTGCCCTCCAATTCCCGCTGAAGCCATTGCCACAGCTATGATGCCGAAACTAAAGAAGCAGAATCAACACCACTTACTGCTGCCGCAGCAGCCCCTATTACCGGATGATGAAGAGAGTGGAGATGAGGAGGACTGGCGTTCCATCGGGCCACCCTGCCTGTTGGGCCCTCCCCCCATAGCCAATGGAAAGCCTGGTGATCCCAAGTCAGGAAATCATAGAGTAGGAGAAGATATTTGGAATAAATATAACCAATAAAGAGCTCATATCTAGAATGTATAAAGAACTCACCCAGACAAGCCATTAGGAAAATTGACAAAACACCAGAACAGACACCTTATAAAAATAGAGATCTAAATGAACAAGACATGTGAACAAGTACTCAATGTCATTAGTCATCAAACAAATGCAAGATAAAAACACAACACTTTGAAATAGGAACTCTTGCATGCTGCTGGTGAAATTGTAAAATGATATAATCACTATGGAAAAGAGTATGTTGGTTTCTCAAAAAGTTAAAAATAGAACTATGATATGACAGTCCCACTTATACCCCCCAACTGGAAGTAGGATCTTGAAGAGGTATTTGACCATCTTGAAGAGGTCATAGCAGTACTGTCCACAAAGCCAAAAGGTGGAAGCACACCAAATGCCCATCAACAGAAGAATGGATAAACAAAATGTGATACATTCATACAGTGGAATACTATTCAGCTTTATAAAAGAAGAAAATGCTTTCACATACTACAACATGGATGAACTTTGAGGACATTAGGCTAAGTGCAATAGAAGACAAGTACAGTTGGCCACGTGTAGTGGCTCATCCTATAATCCAAGACCTTTGGGAAGCTGAAGCAGAAAGAGTACTTGAGGCCAGGAATTTGAGACCAGCCTCAGCAACAGAGTGAGACACGCATGCATGCCCAACGTCCATCTACAAAAAGTAAAATGATTAGCCAGGCACAGTGACACACTTGTAGTCCCAGCTATTCAGGAGGCTGACAGAGGAGGATCATTTGAGTCCAGAAGTTTGAGGCTTCAGTGAGCTGTGATCATACCACTGCACTCTGGCCTGGGGGACAGAACAAGACTCTATCTCTAAAAAATAAATCTTTTAAAAAGGCAGATACTGTACAGTTCCACTTATCTGAGGTGTATAAAGTCAAATTCCTGGAAACAGTAACATAGTGGTTACCATGGCCTGGGGGAAGAAGGATTGAGGAAAGAGAATTGTTTAATAGATACAGAGTTTCAGATTTGCTTAATAATAAAGTTCTGGAGATCTTTTTCACAAGACGAACATACTTAAAACTACTGAAATGTACACTTAAAAACAGTTAAGATGGTAAATTTTATGTTATGTGTTTTTTTACCAAAAGAAAAGATAAACTAAACCACCACTATTCATACTCACCAGAATGGCAAAATAAAAAAGGCTAACAATACTGAATATTGTCATATCGATGGAACTGCTGGTGGGAGCATAAATTGGTGTAAACACCTGGAACAAAAAGTTTGACATGATTTATTAAACTGGAGCATGCATGTAAACAAAAAGAAAAGAAAGGAAAACTAATATTCGCCTTATAGGAATCCCCGAAGGTGACAAAGGTCCTTCTTCATGAAATTATGAAAGAGAACTTTCCAGACATGCCAATAGATTCTGAAATTCAGATCGCTGACAGGTTCAGCACAACTCAACTCGAATAAGACATCCCCAGGCACATCATAATTAACTTCACTTAAGTTAATATGAAAGAGAAAATTTTGAAAGCTGCTAGATGTAAGAAAATCATAACCTACAAGGGGAAGAATATTAGAATGACTGTAGATCTCTCTGCTGAAACCTTTCAGGCTAGAAGAGGGTGGTCATCAAATTTTAATCTCCTAAAACTAAATAAATTTCAACCCAGGATCCTGCATCCAGCTAAACTGAGTTTCATTTATGATGGAGAAATTAAATACTTTAATGACATTCACATGTTGAAGAAATTTCCTATAACTAAGCCAGCTCTCCAGGATATTCTCAGACCTATCCTCCATAATGACCAGCACAACCCTCCACAACAAAAGTAAACTCACTCAGAAACTTTTGATCAAATTTCAACTTCCACAGTGGTGAAAAGATTAAAAATGTCCACTGGACTTTTGAAAAACTCAACACCCAAAATTTTATCAGGGTTATCAATATTCTCAGTCAATGATTGGATACAGAAACTCAGACCAGACATTTGTTATATACAAGAATCTCATCTTACCTCAAAAGACAAATATAGACTCAGGGTGAAGGGATGGTCATCTATATTCCAGGGAAACAGAAAGCAGCACAAAAGCAGGTGTTGCAATTTTATTCACAGATACAATAGGCTTTAAACCAACAAAAGTAAGCAAGGATAAGGATGTTCACATTATATTTGTTAAGGGCAATAATCAATACAATTAGATTTCAATTGTCAATATATACAATACCCAATCAATACAATTAGATTTCAATTGTCAATATATACAATACCCAA
>NW_003852814.1:99425-101621 GCF_000181295.1 Otolemur garnettii | reverse complement strand
AATCAATACAATTAGATTTCAATTGTCAATATATACAATACCCAATCAATACAATTAGATTTCAATTGTCAATATATACAATACCCAACCAGAATGCACCTCAATTTATAAGAGATACTCTAATAGGTATGAGCAACTTGATTTCTCCCAGCTCCACCATAGTCAGAGATTTTAACACTCCATTGGCAGTGTTGGATAGATCCTCCAACAAGAAGCTTAGCAATGAAATTTTAGATTTAAACTTAACCATTCAGTATTTGGATTTAACGGACATCTACAGAACATTTCATCCTAACAAAACTGAATACACATTTTTCTCATCAGCCCACAGAACATACTCCAAAATGGATCACATCTTAGGGCACAAGTCTAACCTCAGTAAATTTAAAAGTATAGAAATTATTCCATGCATCTTTTCAGACCATCATGGAATAAAAGTTGAATTCAGTAACAACAGGAATCTGTAGACCCATACAAAAGCATGGAAGCTAAATAACCCTATGGTGAATGATAGGTAGGTCAGAGATGAGATCAAGAAGGAAATTACCAAATTTTTGAAACAAAATGATAATGAAGACATGAGTTACCAGAACCTCTGGGATACTGCAAAGGCAGCCCTAAGAGGGAAATTTATAGCACTGCAAGCCTTCCTCAAGAAAACAGCAAGAGAGGAAGTTAACAACCTAATGGGACGTCTCAAGCAAATGGACAAAGAAGAACACTCTATTCCAAACCCAGCAGAAGAAAAGAAATAACCAAAATTAGAGCAGAATTAAATGAAATTGAAAACAAAAGGATTATACAACAGATCAACAAATCAGAAAGTTCATTTTTTGAAAAGGTCAATAAAATAGATAACTCTTTGGCCAACCTAACCAAGAAAAAAAAGAGTAAAATCTCTAATTTCATCAATCAGAAATGGGAAAGACAAAATAACAACAGACCCCCCAGAAACTCAAAAAATCCTTAATGAATATTACAAGAAATTTTATTCTCAGAGATATGAAAATCTGAAGGAAATTGACCAATACTTGGAAGCATGTCACCTTCCAAGACTTAGCCAGAAGGAAGTGGAAATATGAATAGGCCTATATCGAGCTCAGAAATTGCATCAACTATACAAAATCCCTCTAAAAAGAAAAGCCCAGGACCAGATGGCTTCACATCAGAATTCTACAAATCCTTTAAAGAGGAACTAGTACGGTTTGTTCACCTCCAGCTGCGACCCCGGCTGATTCTCCACAATTTCTTTTAGAGAGACTTTTCTGAATATTTCTACATATCTATAGGCAGGTAGAGAAGCTCGATCTTCAAAGAAATGTTTCTCAGAATCAATCTCCTGGGGGAGCACATTGAAGCGAATTGCCATGTCTGAGCAAGGCGTGCTTATCTCCTATATACCTATATTACTTAATCTCTTCTAAAACATAGAATAAGAAGGAATACCACCCAACACATTCTATGAAGCAAACATGACCTTGATCCCCAAACCAGGAAAAGATCCAACAAGAAAAGAAAATTATAGACCAATATCACTCATGAATATTGATGTGAAAATATTCAACAAGATCCTAACAAACAAAATCCAGCAACACATCAAACAAATCATACACCACCACCAAGTAGTTTTTATCCCAGGATCTCAAGGCTGGTTCAACATATGTAAATCTATAAATGTAATTCTTCACATAAACAAATTAAAAAACGGAAACCATATGATTCTCTCAATTGACGCAAAAAAAGTGATTATATTCAGCATCCCTTCATGACCAGTACACTTCAGAAAATTGGTATAGAAGGGACATTTCTCAAATTGATGGAGGCCATCTACAGCAAACCCACAGTCTATATCATATTGAATGGAGTTAAATTGAAATCATTTCCACTCAGATCAGGAACCAGGCAATGTTGCTGATTGTCTCCACTGCTCTTTAACATTGTAATGGAAGTTTTAGCTATCACCATTAGGGAAGAAAAGGTAATCAAGGGTATCCATATAGGATCAGAAGAGATCAAACACTCACTCTTCACAGATGATATGATTGTATACCTCGAAAACACCAGGGATTCTACTACAAAACTCTTAGAAGTGATCAAGGAATACAGCAGTGTCTCAGGTTACAAAATCAACACTGATAAATTGGTAGCCTTTATATATACCAACAATAGTCAAGCTGAAAGAATAGTCAAGAACTC
>NW_003852814.1:85919-96227 GCF_000181295.1 Otolemur garnettii | reverse complement strand
AGAGAGAGAGAGACAGAGAGAGAGATGAAATGCACCGCAATGATGGAAAATCCATCACTTTTCCTTGGAGTAATTTACAAGTATGTTAGAGTTGACGAACTTTAGTTCTCAGAAAGAATGCCTCAAACATCAATAGGACATGATATGCCCAGCACCTCACAAATTGGGAGGAGGCCACCTGCTACCTGCCCCCAAATCCAACAGCTGCCTCTTGTTGAACTACATCTGTTTTGGGGTGACTGTGTGGCTCTGTTAGGAGCCTTTAGACTTCTGTGTTCAGGTGGTCCTGAGGTGACTCCCTTATAGGTAGTGTACCAGAGGAGGAAGGGCCTGGGTGTCCTGGGACAGGGTGTATTTTCTGATGTCCCCAGGCAGCATCAGGCTCACTGTGGTTCAAATCTCTCTGGTGGTGATGGTCTAGTGCTTAGTGTAGCAGGCCAGGTGTCTGGTCCCCTGGGACATTTGCTCAAAGATGTCAAGGACGAAGTAATCATTGACTCTCATGGCCTCCAGGGACGTCCTGAGGTCCTGGTAGAGCCACTTCATGACTCTGGGGAAGTGAAATGAAACGGCAGATGTGAGAGAAGCATGGACCCCTCTTCAGATGTAATTAACTAACAGAAATTTATTAGGAATTTAATACACCTGCAGGTGCACCTACAGGGGGCTGTTGTGGTGGGCCAACAAGCAGCCTTGAATAGTGGGGGAGAAGCCTTTTTATACCATTATTCTGCATAGTCATGCATGCTCAGCAAGCTAGTGCAATACAAAAGACAATCATAGCAATTAAGGCAAGGGTTTGCAAGGTGGGGATACATATTGGCTCATAATCACAAGATACATCACAAACACATTACTTCATCATCATAAGATGTGGTATATCATAAGGGGTTACACAATTCAGGGTGAAAGTACATGCAAACTTAAAATACATTAGCTCACAAATCATAAAATAAAGTTACATAGTTTAGGGGTACAAATTGGGTAAATTTCTGAGAACAACTTGGGACCCACCCGGGGCTTTATTTGGAATCCACCCCTCCTTTCCTCCTTCAAGTTTCTTCCCAGAATCTAACTTCTCCACCCTTGTGGGGGCTGAAGCTAAAAGACTTAGGAGAGATTTCCTTTTCAAGGGTAGGGGGCTTGTTACCCACTAGTCTTGGGGAACAAGGGGGAGGTCTTGGGGAGGGGGCCAAGGGCTGGGGGCTTAGTTATCACAGGAAGTAGGTGGTGAAACTTTTCCCTCTCCAGCTGGAGTGTCAGCCCTGGCACCTTGGCTGTTTCTGTGTTGTCAATAACTCGCCCTCTTGGGGCTCCTTGTTTCTGGTACAGCCAGCTTGGTCAGAGGACATGTCAGAGGAAAGCTCAGCCAGGGAGGGGCAGCTAACAGGCACTGGGGAGAACATAAGGTGGCAACTCTGGGCCACTGGGGACAGTTTTGTACTCACTGTCTTGTCCCACAACACAGGACAGTTTGTCTTCTGATTGGATGGCACCATGAGGGGAATCTGTCATCGAGCTTTGTGGCCTTTACCATAATTGAATCATCCCCTTGGTTGGGGCATCCCATCCACCAATAGAAGTGGCTTCTACTGTCCTGTGCAATTCCTGTAGCTTGATTCTGACAAAGGTAAAAAGATGGCTCCCAGGGAAAAGGATCATCCGACCCCAGGAGCTGATTGATGCTACACTATGAGCATTTTTGAAAGGCCATTTCTGAAAAGTAAAGTTTAACGATTTTAAATCTGACTGGTAAAGACTCTGACAACTGTGACCCAGATATAAACAGACTCCTAGATATAAACAGACCTGGCTGTCTGCCTGCCTTAGTACTCAGTGTCAAGATAAAAAGAAAAAGGCCCTGGATGTCTAGCTCCTGTCTCCAGGTTTGATCACATTCTTCCCTGAATGGGAATAAGGGAAATGACAAATCCACAGGCTCCACAGAAACAACACTATAAAGCACTATTATAAAAAATAATAAACCCAGTCAGGAAAGCACACAATAAGACTTCTTAACAATCTTATGTAAAATTTGGGGTGCACAGATTCTATTTGTAATTTCAGTAATTGAATCTGAAATATGACAGCAGATGTGAGAAAAGGATGGACCCCACTTCAGATGTAATTAATTAATGGATATTTATTAGGAATTTAATACACCTGCAGGTGCACCTACAGGGAACTGTTGTGGTGGGCCAACGAGCAGCCTCGAATAGCAGAGGAGAAACTCTTTTATACCGTTATTCTGCAAGGTCATGGCTGGTCAGAAAGTCAGCACAATACAGAAGCTAATCATAGTGGTTAGCACAACTCAATATAGCTCAAGGGTCACAAAGTAAGGGTACATTATTTACACAACTTAGGGTGGGGATATATATATATCACAAGTACATTACTTCATGATCATAAGATGGGGGTCACATAGTTCAGGAGGTACAAAACAAGTGTTAGGTAAGTTTCTGAGAACAACTGGGGACCTTTTCACTTGGGGCTTTATTTGGACTCCACCCCTCCCTTCTTCAACCTCTCCCTGTGTACTTCCTTAATTTCAGGCTGTCTCTCTACCCATGAGAGAGCTGGAACTAAAAAAGGCTTGGGAGAAGTTTCCTTTTCAAGGGTAGGGAGCTTGTTCCCCACTGGTCTTAGGGAGGGGGTCACGGGCTGGGGGCTTGGTTATTACACTCCCTACTGGTCTTATTGCGCAATCGAATTTTCGATTGAAGGTGAGTAAGTTTCCTGAAGAGTTTCCTCAAGTTTAAGCTGTGCATTGACCAGCCAGCTTCTGGTGTGTGGCTGGAGCAGGGCATCTTCACATTGAACCCACTAGGCTTCTTGGTAATAAACTTTAGTCCTTTGTTGAGTATAAGTACTATATACATTGTTTTATGCATTATTGATAAACTAATACAGTAGGGTTACAGTCTTCAGTTAAATTATTTTTCTCTCTCTAATTTTTCTGTTCATCACCGATAAATGACAGCAGTATTAACTTATGTTAAAATATACTGTACTTAATATACCGGGTCTGATTATTTGCATAGAGTGCAGTAAGAATAATTAGTCATTTATGTTTTTTTTTAACTTAACATTGGCTTTGCTGGAATTTCTATAAGAAATCTCAGGCTGGGTCTTTCTGATATTTTTTCATGAGCCCAGGTTTATCTGTGTCACTTGATACCTGTATGTATTGGGTAAATACCTCTTTTCTCAAGGCTTTTCAAGCATACTTTGATCCTCAGACCCGTTAGCAAGTGACCTTCATTACTTTCCACAGATCTGGAAAGGTTATTGATGGGTATTTGGCCAGTTTTTTTAACGGGCTTTCTTTTTGGCTTTAGTTTGAAGTTCTTTACATAGCCTGGATATTTCTGGAAACATCATTTCAGGCAAAGCCTTGGTATAATAATTAATGTCTTTATCTTATAGAATAAAACAATTTTTTATTGAACTTATGCAAGCAAATACCTGTACTATTAAAAGTTAAGAGTACTTACATATGGCTTTTTAAATTCTGGGGAATTTAAAGAGAGAAAAATACTTGTTGAAATTGTTTTACTTATAAGTATGTATATTATCTCATCAATTATGGTTTGAAAACCAGAGAATTATTTTTTTGCTTTTGGAATAATAGAATTTAACAATAATTTGAACAACAACTCATAATAAACTAGTTGTGTTTGAAATTAGATTAGCAATATTTACAAACAAAATAACTCTTTAATGAAGCTAATTTTTTAATGAAAGTTTTATAAATCTGTCTTTAATTTAAAACTATTAAAAACTTGTTAGTTATATAAAAACCACTTTTTTGATGTATATCAATGCCTCATATATTAGGACAAACCAATGTTTTATAATAAAGACGGACTAATGCTTTATAACATCAGGACATGTATATTCATAATTTATACAAAATCAATTGTCATTTTATATTTGACACTTTTTACAATACATTTTTAATAAATTCAATAAGTTTAATTGCTTTCAGTGGTCTTAATACTTCAATAAGACTAAATTTAAGGTTGTGCCTTTTGGTGATATTTTTATTGTCAGCCTGGGCCGAGCTTGAACCTGCCAGTCTTAGTGCCTGTGGCTGGCACTGCAAACCACTGTGTTATAAATTTAGAGTTTTGCATTTGGAAGGTTTGTCAAATATTAAAGGCTTAAAACACTGATACAAATAGGATTATAAGTTAAAACCTTTTACATAGTTTTTGTCTATATAAATTATTTACAACATGCACAGACTTTTTGCATTAAGACAAGAGTTTTCTTTGCATAATGTTAAGTTATTTTTATAATTATTTTTAATTTCTTTTATTTTCAGAATTTTACATTTAGAAAACAGGACATTAGTTTACTATGTAATTGTTTATTTACTCAGCCAAACTGATAATTAAAAGGTTTAAAAGGCAAGAATCTTATCTTTTTGACTTTTTATTCTTTGGCATAAATTTAATCTTTTAACCACTTAAATAATTAAATTATTACATTTAACAAATGAGAAATATTTTATCTAATGTAACATTGACATAAGATTTTTGTTTTACCTAGAGTTGGACAGGGATCTTTATTTTTCAGGCTCAGGTGGGCTCAGATATCAGACTCCTACTTCCAGGTACAGATTGCTTGAGTCCCAGTGAAGTTATAAACAAGGTTAGTTTTATTGAAATTAAAGAACACACATCTTAACTTTTTTCCCAGACAAAACTGCTGCAAAAACTCAATAACTCTGTTTCACATGCGAGTCTGCATGCATTGATTTGCTAGGTTAAAATATTTTCTAGGTCTATTTATTACATTTATTTTTTTAGACAAAAATTTTATCTAGAAAACTTTAGACCTGGGTTTTTTTATTTCCTCTTTCTAAGAGACTGTCTATTACATTTTCCAAAGTACAAATTTTTTGTTAATGGTCAGGGTGCTGAGGAATACCTTTATTAGGTAATTAAATAGGAAACAGTGAATTAAAATTGACAGACATTTATACTAATAACTGCTGACAAATTTTTAAGGAATTTAAATCTTTTGGCTGAAATTGACTCTTTGAGATTAATGACATGACAGACACAGGCTTGGGCTGTTAATAAGGCGAAGGGGAGGAGGTCCACCCAGTTGCTGCCAGTTTCTATGTGTAATTTAGTCAGAGTTTTTTTAATATTCTACTTATTTTTTCCACCTGCTCTGAACTTTGAGGACTATAGGCACAATGTAATTTTCATGTAGTGTTTAAAGTGGCTGCCAGGTTTTTAAAACCCAGGGTTATGAAGGCTGGGCCATTGTTGGATTCCGGGGTGGGGGGGGGCAAGTCGAATCGTGGGATAATGTCAGTGAGGTGTTTTGCTGCTGTCAAGGCTGTTTCCCTCTTGTATGGGAATGCTTGAAATGGTCCTACAGGTAGTAGTTTAAAAGACTGTTATGAGTTCCCAAGGGCCTGAGGGTAAAGAACTTTGTCTCCTCGTAGTTTGTGTTTTCTTTAAGATTCTGGCCATCTGTGCCTTTGCTGCTTTTCAGGGACAGTCATTTTTCCAGTGTCCCTGATTTTTACAATAGGCACATTGATTTGGCTTCAGTTTTCAGGTGAGTGGTTTAGAATCCTGGTTTGATGGAGTTTCCTGGGCCTGGGAGTGTTCCTGTGGGGTGGCCATAATGACTTTGGTTGTCTGTTTGGTGGTGGCCACGCCCACGGGCTCCTGCTTGTGGAAAGCCCACTGGGCTACTTTCACCAACTTACTGAGATTTTTCTCTTTAAAATTTTCTAGTCTTTGTAGATTCTTTTTAATATCAAGGGCTAACTGAGCATCATGGATCTCATGGGGTTTTTCATGAACAATTCACTGGTAGGTTTTTTAACAGTCTGCTGGGGACCCTGTCTTTGAAACTGGCAGTGTTGAGGTCGTATCTCCTTACCTTCTTTCCATGGGGGCCTGTCTCTCGGAGATTGAATCTTTAACAGGGCAACATCAGAGCTGGGCTGTTTATCCAGTGCTCTCAGGATACGTTTGTGCTCCTCAGAGGTGACTGCGGTGGGGATTACAACGCCACTCAGGAAGGTTCCGAGTTTGTCCACTAGGGGTTGCAGGAGGGCCAAAATGGTCTAAACCATTCTGGAGAAAAGGGCTCTGTACTCTGGAGGTAAATCAACTCCCAAGGGGGCAAATAAAGGGTGATTCACTGGGGGAAGAGGCATATTTTTAACAATCACTAATAATAATCTGAGTAGGGGTGCTATTTTCACAGTTTGGTATGGTGTAATTTCGGTGTTGGAACTAGAACTTTTTTCCCTTTTTTTCAACTTGCGCACACTATCTACTACATGCACTGACCATCCACTACATGCACTGACCATCCACTACATGCACAGATCTTTTACAGCATTTTAACACAAGATTGCTTTTTTATACAGTGTCCACAACAGACTTTTTCTTTGCACAGTACCATGCCACTTCTCTTTTCTTTACTTTTAAAAATTCACTTCCTCAACCTTTTCTAATTCTTCCTATTCTCAAACTTCATTTCCTAGAGCATTAGGATTTTAATTTACTGTATTATGAACGACACTAGCTGAAAATAGATGTTAAGGTGGCCTATCTCTAATGGGGTGATAATTGGCCATTCTCCTGGGGGGCTTCTAGGTACTCCAGGGACCCTGGAATGTTTCTAGGGGGGTGCCTTCTCGCGAGGGACTACTGCCCTTTAGAGACTGCCTGCCAATTAGCAGAACATGTGCCCACCAGAGTTCTGAATCGCTGTTTACTCTTTAGTACTCTAAACAAACACTGAATAAAAATAATGTACAAATCAAACAAATCCAACATACATTTACTAATAATTTAATAGATCAATTGCAGCCATAATCAATGGTCCCTAGTTAAAACAAATAGTATAATCTTGAAAAGAATTTTGTCACTTTGAAAGTACACTGAGAAGTTTTCTTTTTAATTTTTTTTTTTAAGACAGAGCCTCAAGCTGTCACCCTGGATAGAATGCCATGGCATCATAGCTCATAGCAACCTCCAACTCCTGGGCTCATGCGAGTCTCCTGCCTCCACCTCCCAAGTAGCTGGGACTACAGGCTCCCAATACAATGCCCAGCTATTTTTTGGTTGCAGCCATCATTGTTGTTTGGCAGGCCCAGGCTGGATTCAAACCTGCCAACTTAGGTGTATGTGGCTGGCACCTTTAGCCACTTGAGCCACAGGCATTGAGCCACTAAGAAGTTTTAAAAGTACTAGTTTTACTAAAAAGAGGAAGTAGAAAAACCACAAGGGTATCTCCCAGAGCAAAACTTGAAAGTTTCCTGCCAGAATTAACCCATGATTTACTTAAACAGATATTTAAGGATATAAGACTGGGGTCTTGTTCAGACTTCAAAAAGACATTAAATGATGCACTGGAAAACTTGCAAGCCAAACATAAACTTTACTGACAATTATCACCAAATTGTAGTAACACAAGAGCAAAGAACTTTAAAATCAGCGCAGTGGCTGGAATCAGGAAGTTACTGAGGAGACTAAAAGAAACGTTCAAGATTGGGGAACCGGGGTCTTGCCCAGTTGTCACACAGACACTGGCCAAAATACTAGAATCTACAAATCAAGCATAACCATGACAAACAGGTCCAACATAAAGTTGACTGCCAATTTTCACAGAATCTCAGTAACATAAGAGAAGAGAGCTGTTTTAACCTTAATTTTTAACAGCACAAAATGAAATGTGAAAATGAGGAAGAGAAAAATATGCCACTTTTAAAAAGAGAAAGTTGGACTAATGATTTTCTTTTTTTTTTTTTTTGGAGACAGAGCCTCAAGCTGTCTGCCTGGGTAGAGTGTCCTGGCATCACAGCGCACAGCAACCTCCAACTCCTGGGCTCAAGCAAATTTCCTGCCTCAGTCTCCCAAGTAGCTGGGACCACAGGCACCTGCCACAATGCCCAGCTATTTTTTGGTTGCAGCTGTCATTGTTGTTTGGCCAGCCAGGGCTGGATTCGAGCCCACCACCTTAGATGTATGTGGCTGGCAACTTAGCCACTTGAGCCATAGGGGCCGAGCCAGACTAAAGATTTTTAACAAACAGAATAATGTCTATATTTAAAGAAACACATCTCTGGAGGGAAACAAATGGACAGAAAGATGGACAGACAAATATTAGTCAGATATATAGTTATACCTGACTCTCATTCAGGTGCCTTCCCAGCCACGTACTCCAAGGGATTTTCAGCTCTTATATTAGCATAGACAGGGAGGTATAAACCCCACTCCAGGTCATCCTGAGGGGCCCGCCACTTAGCCGTATGATAGAGCCGTGGAACCACAGGTTGGGGCCCAAACGGATTCTGTAACCACAAAGGCCATGGAAACACATATAAACTCTTTCACTCACACATTCACTCACTTACTCAGAAGGGACTTAAGACATATGGAACATAAAATATAGAAAAATACTAGAATACTTCAAACCAAGAGCAACTCCGTACTTTAAATCTTGCAGACTTCTGAAGACGGCAGGCCCAAGGTTACAGGTCATCAGGAAAAAACCTCAAAACCTCAAACCTTAAAACACCACAGATTACCACAAATTACTACAGATTACCTTAGGGACAGGGAGATATCTCTCCCATGTCCCCTGGGAACAGGCATTGCAGGCCATGTCCAGCCTAACCTATTGTTGCCCCTCAGATTCTCTAGAGATCCACACAGTCCACCAGATCCACTGCATCTATAAATCAAAACTTACCGAATTGAGCAATTGAGGAACTTGGGCATCTAAACTCTCGCTCATCCGAGAGCTCTGGGGTGGATAAAGAACTCTCCAAGTCTTTCTCCTGGAGCCGATGGCCTAAGGTGGAACCAAGTGGGGGTCCTAATCTCACCGGGGCCTCCAATGAAATATGACGGCAGATGCGAGAGAAGGATGGACCCCACTTCAGATGTAATTAATTAACAGAAATTTATTAGGAATTTAATACACCTGCAGGTGCACCTACAGGGAGCTGTTTTGATGGGCCAACGAGCAGCCTCAAATAGCAGGGGAGAAGCTCTTTTATACCGTTATTCTGCAAGGTCATGGCTGGTCAGCAAGTTAGCGCAATACAGAAGCTATTCATAGTGGTTAGCACAACTCAATATAGCTCAAGGGTCACAAAGTAAGGGTACATTATTCACACAACTTAAGGTGGGGCTACATGTATATCACAAGTACATTACTTCATGATCATAAGATGGGGGTCACATAGTTCTGGGGGTTCAAAACAAGTGTTAGGTACGTTTCTGAGAACAACTGGGGACCTTTTCACTTGGGGCTTTATTTGGAATCCACCCCTCCCTGCGTACTTCCTTAATTTCAGGTTGTCTCTCTACCCATGAGAGGGCTAGAAGAAGTTTCCTTTTCAAGGGTAGGGAGCTTGTTCCCCACTGGTCTTAGGGAGAGGGTCAAGGGCTGAGGGCTTGGTTATTACAAATCCTTCTCATATTTTGACTCAATAGGCAGGGCTCATGTCCATACATTCTTTGAGTTCATGTACTTCAATTACTGTCAATAAAAAACATCCAAACTCCCCCCACCCAATATAAAACCTGAACTGTGTCATGGTGACATCCAGAGAGACGAGTGGGAGGGGAAATGTTCAGGGCAGGTTTTTTGGATAGGGACCCCCTGGCATGGCAGAGATGCCTTCTGCCCCAAGGGCAGTTAGACACCCATTTATACAGGGTCATAAGTGGTGGGCAATTTCCACAACTTGCCCCAAGGGCTTTGGTAGGTTAGGGACCTTGGGTGTGAATTTCTTCACAGGGGAGGCTAAGTAAGTAGGTCCTTTGTGTTCTTTATCTTAGGAACAGAGGAGGAAGGAAAAGAGTCTCTGTGAGGCCACATTAGGCCCCCTGACATTTTAGACTCTTGTTAATTGGTGATGGTGACAATGGTCAGTCTTTTGAAATTGCTTCTGCCTGAATAGGGTCATAGTTGTTCTCAGTGGGATAAGTCAGGTGTGGGTAGGACTGTGTGCATTTGGGGGTCATTGGGAGAAGTTTTGGGAGTGGTAGAAATTGGGTTGCAATTGCAGTTGACGCTTTTCCCCCTGTTTTGAATAAATGAGCACAGGTATTGGATGACACAAGTGACAGCTGCACAGAGGGGGCCCAAGAGAGGTAAGATCCAGCATGCCCAGGGCCTGTCAAATCAGGATCCCTCATTTTGAGATCGAAGGTGGGTACCTGGTTCCCAGAGCCAGGTGTTGCCCTCTCAGACCAGACCAGACTTGTTTAGAAACAGCAGGTGTCCTGTCAACAGGTAAAATGCCTCTTC
>NW_003852814.1:83798-85559 GCF_000181295.1 Otolemur garnettii | reverse complement strand
GGGTATGGAGGATGTCAATTTATGGAACCACCAGTTCCAGAATGCAAATGTAATCTCCTGTTCTAAAGGAATTATAATCTTCCTTCTAGTGCATCTCTCTCTCTCTCTCTCTCTCTCTCTCTCTCTCGTACTTTTTAGCAAGGGCTGTGTTTGAACCCACCACCTCACGTATATTGGGCTGGTGCCCTACTCCTTTGAGCCATAGGCACTGCCCTAGTACATTTCTCTTTTCCTGAGAGGACATGTTTCTGGGGTTCAGGCAAATTTGTCCTTTCCATATGTGGGGGCCACAGGGATCCGTTCTGTCCAAGGACATGGTGTTCATGCATGGGCCTTTTGAGTAACTATCTCTGGAGAAGTTTTCAAGTGACAATCATTAGTACAAAACTTTTCTGGGCCAGGCTCAGCAGCTTACTCCTGTAATTCTAGCACTCTGGGAGTCCAATGCAGGTGGACTGCCTGAGTTAAGGTGTTCCAGAATAGCATGAGCCAGAGTGAGACCTCCTCATTACAAAAATAGCCAGGTGTTTTGTGGGGTGGCTGGAGTGCCAGGTACTTGGGAGGTTGAGGCCAGAGAATTGTTTAAACCCCAGAGTTTGCAGTTGCTGAGAGCTGTGATGCCATGGCACTCTACTGAAGGCAACAATGTGAGGCTCTGTCTCAAAACATACAACAAACAAACAAACAGTAAGAGGGAAGAGGAGGGTGATGGGAGGGGAGGGAGGAGGTTTGATGGAGAGAAGGCCAAAGAGCTCTGCTGCTTGGTCTAACGGGGCTAAACTTTACTTAGAACAGAGTAATTTTTCACCAATGGAGGCCATGATGGAGAAACTTTTGTTTCTTTTTTCATTGAGACAGAGCTTCAAACTCCTGGGCTCAAGCATTTCTCATGTCTTAGCCTTCCCAGTAGCTGGGACTTCAAGGATGTACCACTCTGTCTGGCTAATTTTTTTCTATTTATAATAGAAACTGTTCTTTTTTTTCTTGCTCAGGCTGTACTTCACCTTCTAAACTCAAGCAATCCACCTGCCTCGGCCTCCCAGAGTGCTGGGATTACAGGCATGAGACACTGCGCCTGGCCAAAGGAGAGCAGTTAGAAGAAAGCTGGTAGTTTAATCAAGCAAAATAGCACATAGGTCAGGCAGTTAATAGAGAGAACCAAGGACAGACACAAATGAGAGTACCCTGGATCACAACAGACTCTTGGTTTGGGGAAGTCTGTACACATAATGCATGGTGATAGCCAATCAGGAATGAACAGTAGAGCAAGCTATGAGGGAGACATCAAACCAATGTCCAAGCCACATGCAAACTCGACACAGGATAAAGAAGTTCTTGGAACAAAGAGTTTAATCAAAAGCTCTAATTACCAAATGCTGACTGAATAATAAGCTGCTCTGACTAAGAAGCCACTCTTCAAAACGATGTCCCAAATACTGAAAGCACAAGCAATAAAAGATGAAATAGATTATTGGATAATATACAAATTCAAAACTTTCATGCTTTAAAGGACACCATTAAGAAACTGAAAAGAGGCTCAGCGTCTGTGGCTCAAGCGGCTAAAGCGCCAGCCACATACACCTAAGGTGGCGGGTTCGAATCCCCAGCCTGGGCCCACCAAACAACCATGATGGCTGCATCAAAAAAATGGCCAGGCATTGTGGCGGGCGCCTGTAGTCCTGGCTACTTGGGAGGCTGAGGCAGGAGACTCACTTGAGCCTAGGAGTTGGAGGTTGCTGTGAGCTGTGATGCCATGGCACT
>NW_003852814.1:74397-83669 GCF_000181295.1 Otolemur garnettii | reverse complement strand
AGGGCACCAGCCACATACACTGGGCAGACACTGGCAGGTGCAAACCCAGCCCAGGCCTACAAAACAACAATCACAACTACAACAAAAAATAGCCAGGTGCTGTGTTGGGTGCTTGAAGTCCCAGCTACTTGGGAGGCTGAGGCAAGAAAATCGCTTAATCCTAAGAATTTGAAGTTGCTTTGAGCAATGACATCACAGCACTCTACCAAGGGCAACACAGTGAAACTCTGTCTCAAAAAACAAAACGAAAAAGAAAACTTTTGATGAGCATTTAGGGATATCAGAACACTCACACTGCTGGTAAGAATGTAAGATGTTACAGCTATCTTGGACATAAGTCTAGCAGATGTTCACACAATTAAACAGAATTACCATGATACTGTGTTTCTACCCTTAGGGAGTTACACCGGAAAAATGAAAGCAGCTCAGCCCCTGTAGCTTAGCAGCTAGGGCACTGGCCATATACACCAGAGCTGAAGGGTTCGAACCCAGTCTGGGCCTGCCAAACAACAATGATAAGTGCAACCAAAAAAACAGCCAGGTGTTGTGGTGGGCCTCTGTAGTCCCAGCTACTTGGGAGGCTAAGGCAAGAGAATCGCTTAAACCCAAGAGTTTAAGGTTGCTGTGAGCTGTGATGCCATGGCACTCTACCGAGGGTGACATAGTGAAACCTTGTCTCAAAAAACAACAACAAAAAAAAATGAAAGCATACATTCTGACAAATATGGACATAAATAATCATAGCAGCTTTTTTTTTTTTTTTGAGACGTATTCTCACTGTGTTGCCCAGGCTAGGGCGCCATGGCATCAGCCTAGCTCACAGCAATCTCAAACCCCAGAGTTCAAGTGTTCCTCATGCCTCAGCCTCCTGAATAGCTGGGACTACAGGAGCTTGTCATAATACCTGGCTAAGTTTTCAATTTTTAGTGGAGACAGGGTCTCACTCTTAGTCTGGTTCTGAAACTCCTGAGTTCAAGGAGCCATTAGGATTACAGGCTATAGGCATAAGCCACATCACCCTAACCCTGTAGCAGATTTTCAATCATAGCCCAACAGTAGGTACATCCCTAATGTTCAAGGAAGAGGTGAAGAAATAAAGTGTAGTATGGCCGGGTGCATTGGCTCAACCCTGTAATCCTAACAGTTTGGGAAGAAGAGGTGGGTGGATTGCTTGAGCTCATGAGTTCCAGACCAATGTGAACAAGAGTGGGAACCTGTCTCTAAAAATACTTGGGCATTATGCAGAGCACCTATATTCCCAGCTACTTTGGAAGCTGAGGCAAGAAAATCAAGTGAGCCCAGGAGTTTGAGGTTGCTGTGAGCTATGACACCAGAGCACTCTAAGAAGGGCAACAAATGAGACTCAGTATAAAACAAAAAATTGTGGGCTTGGCACCCTTAGTTCAGCAGATAGGGTAGCAGCCACATACACTCGGGCTGGCAGGTTTGAACCAGACCTAGGCCTGCTAAACAACAGTGAGAATTGCAACAAAATAATAGCCAGGCATTGTGGTGGGTGCCTGTAGTCCCAGCTACTCGGGAGGCTGAGGCAAGAGAATCACTTAAGGACAAGAGTTTGAGGTTGCTGTGAGCTGTGATGCAACAGCACTCTACCAAGGGTGACATAGTGAGATTCTGTTTCAAAACAAACAAAAAAATTGTGGTATATCTTTACAATGAAATGTTTTTCTGTTAGAAAGAATGAAGTACTGATATACGCCAGAACAAGGATGAAGTGTGTAAACTTGCTAAGTGAAAGAAGCAGTCCCAAAGAACCATATATTGCATGATTCCATCTATATAAAATATATAGAATAGGCAAATATATAGAATGAAAAGGAGGTTAATGGTTCCCTAGGATAGCTGTGGGCAGTTAAGAGGTGATAGCTAAAGAGAACTGTGATATTATGAAAGATAGATAGATAGATAGATAGATTTACCCTTCAAGACCCAGTTTCTTGACAAATAGCTCTTAAAAAGAGTGTCTTGTGTATACTAGTGAGATGACTGGTAGCTGCAACCCCTAGGTAGCTACAGCATGGAGACTGGTCACAGGATAGACTACACACGATTAAAGGGTTGGGACTTTTAGCCTCACCCTCCTCACCTAAGGGAATAGAAGAGGGGCTGAAGATTGAGTCCATCTCCAAGGACCAATGAGTTAATCAATTAGGTCTACATAATGAAGCCTACATAAAAGCCCAAAAGAAGGGCAGTGGCTGTGACTCAGTGAGTAGGGCGCCAGCCCCATATACCAAGGGTGGCGGGTTCAAACCCAGCCCCAGCCAAACTGCAACAAAATTATAGCCCGGCGTTGTGGCGGGTGCCTGTAGTCCCAGCTACTCAAGACGCTGAGGCCAGAGAATCACCTAAGCCCAAGAGCTGGAGGTTGCTGTGAGCTGTGATGCCATGGCACTCTACCAAGGCTGACAAAGTAAGACTCTGTCCAAAAAGAACGAAAAAAAATCCCAAAAGAATAACGTTCAGTAGAGCTTCCACATAGCCTAATGCATGGAGGTGCCTGGAGGGTGGTGTGTTCAGAGAAGGCTCAGAAACCCCAAACCCTTTCCCACATACTGTGCTCTAATCATCTATTACATCTGGCTGTTCTCTGATATCCTTTGCAATATAATATCCTCTCTAATAAATAGGTAGACATAAGTAAAGTGTTTTCTTGAATTCTGTGAGGCTCTTAAGCTAAATAATCAAACCCCAGGAGGACATCATGAGAATACAAATTTATAGCTGATCTGTCAGAAGGCCCTAACTGGTACCTCCAGTGGGGTACAGTCTTGGAAGACTGAATCCTTAACCTATGAGATCTGATGTTCTCTTCAGGGAGATAGTATCAGAATTGAGCTGAACGAGAGGACACACAGCTGGTGTCCACTACAGAAGTTCTTGCTTGGTGTATAGAGAAACAACTTTTACACACTGGGGTCAAAGATGTTATATTATATCAAGTATTCTGAATATAATAGGAAATACCGTTTTGGTTTATCCTATATCACAATGAGTATAAAGTTTCTTTCTAGAGTAATTAAAATATTCTAATACTGATTGTGGCTTTGGATGCACAACTTAGTTCATATATTAAACATGATTTCATTGTATATTTTATTTATGTGCTTGAGACAGAGTATCATTTTGTCATCCTTGGTAGAGTGCCGTGGTATCATAGCTCACGACAACCTCAAACTCTTTGGCTCCAGTGATCCTCTTACCTCAGTCTCCCAAGTAGATACAACACTCAGCTATTTTTACAGTGAGGGTCTCTGTCTTGCCCAAACTGGTCTTGAAAGCCTGAGGTCAAGCAGTCCACCAACCTCAGCCTCCCAGTGTGCTAGGATTACAGGTGTGAGCCCCTATGCCTGGCCTTAGTTATACAATTTAAATGTACAAACTATATAATATGTAAATTACATCTCAATAAAGCTGTTAAAAATAATATCATCGTCTCCCCCTGAAAGTTCGGAAGACTATGAGTTTCCAGCGATTAATCCTATCAAACACAATGAAAAAGGGAGCCACTCCCCGGCTGAATGTGGAGCCAAGAGAAAACTACCTGAACTTTGATAGCATTCTATAATCCACAGACATATGGAATGTTCTAAAGCAGCAGTTCTCAACCTGTGGGTCGTGACCCACCACAAGTGTATTAAAGGGCTGAAGCATTAGGAATGTTGAGAACCACTGTTCCAAAGAGCAGCCTGAATAATAGCTTCACCCTCTATCTATAGAAAATTAAAAAGAAAATAAAAACTGCTATGGTGGTGCATACCTGTAGTCCCAGGTACTGAGGAGGCTGAGGCAGGAGGATCCCTTAAGTCCAGTAATTCAAGGCTGCAGTGCACTTTGATTTTCTTTGTGAATAGCCTTATACTCCAACCTGGAACGTAGCAACATCCCATCTCACCAAAAATTGGCTAAAATTTGATCAAAGACCTAAATGAAAGAGGAAAAGCTGAAAAACTCTTGGAACAAAATAGAGCCATACAGGAGTGCACCTGTACTCAGGTAATCCAGAGGCTGGGTAGGAAGATTGCTTATGCTTCTATGACTTCCAGGTGATAGCTCACTACGGTTTCTCCTAGTAATAGCCACTGCACTCCAGGCTGGACAACAGAGTGAGAACCCCGTCTCTACACAAAGCAAACCAAAACCAACCAAACAAACAAAAAAACCAGCCAATAAATGAAAAACAAAGCAAATTCAGCTTGGTGCCTGTAGCTCAGTGGTTAAGGCACCAGCCACATACACCAGGGCTAGTGGGTACGAACCCAGCCAGGGCCCGACAAACAATAATGACAACTGCAACAAAAAAATAGCTGGGGCTCGGTGCACATAGCTCAGTGGTTATGGTGCCAGCCACAAACACTGGGGCTGGTGGGTTTGAGCCTGGGCCAGGTGTGCTAAACCATGACAACTACAATAAAAAAAAGTAGTCAGGTGTTGTGGTGGGCGCCTATGGTCCCAGCTGCTCGGGAGGCTGAGGCAAGACAATAGCTTAGGCCCAAGAGTTTGAGGTTGTTGTGAGCTCTGATGCCATGGCACTCTACCGAGGGTGACATAATGAGACTCTGTCTCAAAAACAAAAACAAAAAGGAAACCAAAAACCAAAAAGAACATAGGCATAAATCTGAGAGTCCTTGAGTTATACAATTGTTTCTTAGATGTGACACTAAAAGCACAAACAACCAAAGAGAAAATAAATCATAGATAAATGGGATGTCATTAAAATTTTAAAACTTGATGCTTCAAAGGATATCATCAAGAAAATGAAAAGGTAAAAAGACAATGAAAAGATAACTGTAGACTGAGAGGATACAATTGAAAATCATACATCTGATAAAAGATTTCTACTCAGAGCATATAAAGAATATAACTCAAGGGTAAAAGGACAGAAACCTAGTCAAAAAACAAGCAAAGATAACTATAATGCTAGCATTACGGGAGGCTCAGATGGGCAGATAACATGAGTTCAGGACTTGGAGACTAGCCTGAGAAGGAGAATGACCCTGTCTCTACTAATAGCAAAAAAAAAAAAAGAAAAAAAATGTGTATGTGTGTGTATAAAAGCAAAGGGAACCAGGCATGGTGGCTCCCACCATGTTCCAACTGCTTGGGAAGCTGAGGCAGAAAGGCAGGAGGATCACTTGAGCCCATGAGCATGAATGAGGCTGCAGTGAGCTGTGATAATACCACTGCACTCCAGCTAGGGCTACAGAGCAAAACTCGGTCTCTGTAAAACAATAAAAAGAGGCAAAGGATCTGACGTGACAGTTTTCTAAAAGAGGTATACAAATACAAATGGCCAACGAACCATGAAAAGATACTTGACATCATTCAACACTAGAAAAATGCAAATCAAAGCAATAAGAGTGTGATACAACTTTACAGCCATGGGGATGACTATAATCAAACTCAGGGCGGCGCCTGTGGCTCATTGGGTAGGGCGCCAGTCCCATATACTGAGGGTTTCAGGTTCGAACCCAGTACCGGCCAAACTGCAACAGGGAAATAGCTGGGCATTGTGGTGGGCGCCTGTAGTCCCAGCTACTTGAGAGGCTGAGTCAAGAGAGTTGCTTAAGCCCAAGAGCTGGAGGTTGCTGTGAGCTGTGATGGCTACAGCACTCTACTGAGGATGACAAAGTGAAAAAAAAAAAGGCATCTACAGATGACTGGATAGATATAATGTGCTATATTCATACGATGGAATGTTTTTTAACAATCAAAAGGAAAGAAGTGCATATTTATGTTACAATATGAATGAACCTTAAAAACATTATGATCAGGGGAAAAGCCGGTTAAAATAAGACCACATATAGTACGATTCAACTTACAAGAAAACATCAAGAGTAGGCCAATTGATTGCTAGAGCTAGTGGGGAGGTGGGGGGAAGGTGGTGGGGAAGATGAAAGTGACTGCTAGTAGGTATTGACTTTCTTTGAGTGGGTGGAAAAGAAAAAGTTCTAAAATTAGATTGTGGTCATAGCTTTACAACTCTGTGAATGTACTTGGAAACACAGAATTGTACACTTTAAAAGAGTGAACTACCTATTTCAATAAAGCTATTTAAAGACGTTTTCCAAAAGTTTTGGAACTCAAAATGCTCCCAGCCTAAGAATTACCCAGGTAGTGAGAGTGCCTGAGGAGATAGTCAACCCTATCTCCCTGCTCACACTCACACTACCATGAATTAACATGGAAGGCACATTGTTCCATACTACTGAAGTTGTCATGTTCTTTTTCTTTGAGACAGCCTCACTCCTTCATCTTGAGTAGGGTACCCTGCCGCCATCACAGCTCACAGCAACCTCAGACCCTGGGCTTAAGAGATCCTATTGCCTCAACCTTCTGAGTAGCTGGGACCACAGCTGTCCCCGCCGACCCCATGCAATGCCCAGCTATTTTTTTACCACCCATCTCAGCCTTCCAGAATGTTTGGATTACAGGTGTGAGCCACCACTCCAGGCCTTGAAGTTGTGTTATTTTTAAAACTACTGTTTTGGGCTGGGCATGGTGGTTCATGCCTATAATCCCAGCACTCTGGGAGCCCCAGTCAGGTGAATTGACTGAGCTCAGGAATTTGAGACCAGCCCACACAAGAGTGAGATCACTTCTCTAAAGAATAAAAAATAGACAGGCATTGTACAGGTGCCTGTAGTCCCAACTGAGGCAAGAGATTCACTTGAACACAACACTTTGAAGTTGCTGTGAGCTATGATTCCAGGGCACTCTACCAAGAGCAACAAAATGAGACTCTGTCTTAATATATACATACATAAAACAATTGTTTGGGGACTTACCCCTCATTTTTACTTTCTACCACAGATCTAATTTTGAAATGATACTCATAGATTGGATGTCAGTAAGAGAAATTATTATGTCATTAGGGAATTGTTTTCCAAAAGTCTGTATTAATAATGCCTTTTTATTTTATGTAAGCCTGACCCTTTGACATCCTGGGGTCTTGCAGACCCCTGAGAAACTGGTCCCCCTCCAGGGAATTCTGGCCTAAAACCAGGCTTTCATAAGCAAACTAACCAATCCAGAGTGCCCCCTCCACCTCCTCTCTTGGGCTTTTTCAATCTGGGCCAATATTCCCTTGCCCTAATCACTCCAAGATCATTGTACCAGACATCTCTGGATAATCCTACACTTCAGACCCAGTAACATTATTCAAACTAACCAATCCCAAACCTGCTTATCCTGACTCATTCATTTCTTCCCACAGTGGCCACAGTAAAGGTGCTCCTTGAAGTCATCCCCTATTTCTTCAGCCTACTGACCCATTCTGCAGTTTCCCTGTTTGCAATTATGAATACTGAACTGTTTTTGCTTGTGTGAGACAGAGTCTCATTCTCTTGTCCAGACTAGAATATCATGGCCTCAGCCTACATACAGCAACCTCAACTCCTGGGTTCAAGCGATCCTCCTGCTGAGCCTTCTGAGTAGTTGCGACTATAGGCACCCGCCAGAGTGTCTGGCTAGTTTTTTCTATTTTAGTACAGAGGGTTCTCACTCTTGCTTAGGGTGGTCTGCAACTCCTGAGCTCAAGGTATCCTCTCCCCTTCACCTCCCAGAGTGCTTGGATTACAGGCCTGAGCCACTGTGCACCCACCTCTATACTCTTGTTGTCTGTCACAGACTCCATGTCTGTTTTTTAATATTATGTAAAATTAGTGATGTACAGGTACTTGGGAGGCTGAGGCAAGAGAACCACCTAAGCCCAGGTGTTGGAGGTTGCTGTGAGCTGTGGTGCCATGGGACTCTACTGAGGGCAATAAAGTGAGATTTTGTCTCTAAAAAAAGTATATATGTGTATATGTGTGTGTATATATATGTATATTAGTGATATAAAGCCTGTTTGAGCACGTTATTAGCAAGGCAGATTTGCTAGTTCTGACCATTCCTCTGTGACCTGGCTATTGTTATGCCCAATTTAAAAAGGAGCCCATCAATGCACTAAGTGATTAAGAAACCTGTCTTAAGTGATGCACAAATGAAGAAATTGAGCTGAGTTCTACCCTGGGTCTCTTTGATTTTAAGGTTGTATTGTGGAACTCGATCATACGAATTGGTTCATTCTTGTCATATCCAGCTAAAATAGATTCAAGAAGTCAAGGGGTAAAAGCACTGGGCCCACATCACATCACTCCACCAATGTTAATTGTGTGTGAGCCTGGCTACTCAAATTGTTTATTATACCCTGAGACTACTTTGATCTATACTAGCTGAACTTACTGCAACTCTAGAACTAATTTTGCCCACTGCCTTTGCCCAGGATTAGAAAGCTCCAAACTCCTCAAAACTTTAACAATACAGGGTGCTGCCTGTGCCTCAAGGAGTAGGGTGCAGCCCCATATACCAGGAGGTGGCGGGTTCAAGCCCAGCCCTGACCAAAACTGCAAAATAAATAAATAAATAAATACACTTTAAAAAACTTTAATAATATCAATATACGTTCTCTGAAGATCACACATAGTTTTCCCTCTTTTGTATAAAACCCTCAACCTTCTCTTTGCTCTTCTTACATACTGAAGACCACTCAGTCTGAGTGTATGCTCTCAAATTGCAATTCTTTCATCCCAAATAAAATGCTAGCTCCATCTATCTATCTTTCCATCTACTTATCTATCTACTTCTAGAGGAATATTATTGAAGTTGTCATGTTCTTTTTCTTTGAGCTAAAGTCTCACTCCTTCACCCTGGGTAGAGTGGCATGGCATCATAGCTCACAGCAACTTCAAACTCTTGGGCTCAAGCAATCCTCTTGCTTCAGCTTCCTGAGTAGCTGGGACTACGGGCCTGCCACATTGCCAGGCTAATTTTTCTATTTTTTTTTTTTTGTTTTTTTGGTCCTTCTCTTGGGCAGACTGGTCTCCAACTGCTGAGCTCAAGCAATCTACACATGTCAGCCTCTCAGAGTACTAGGATTATAGCTGTGAACAACCACACCCTGCCATATAGTAGTTTTTAACACTATCAAATTAGGGCTGGGCACAATTGCTTGAGCCCTGGAATTGGAGTTGCTTTAATCTATGGCACCATAGCACTCTACCCCAGGGCAACAGAGTGAGAAGGTGTCTCAAAAAAGAAATAAATATGTTGCAATATATTGCAGGGACACCAGGTGGCGCAGCAGATTTACAGGAGGAACACCACCATTAATAACCTCTCTCTAGTTCACAGGCATAGACCTACTGATCATTTTGATTTCTCTTTTTTCTTTTCTTTTCTTTTCTTTTCTTTTCTTTTCTTTTCTTTTC
>NW_003852814.1:72653-74377 GCF_000181295.1 Otolemur garnettii | reverse complement strand
TTCCTTCCTTCCTTCCTTCCTTCCTTCCTTCTTTCTTTCTTTCTTTCTTTTCTTTCTTTCTTTCTTTCGAAAGAGTCTCACTATGTCCCCCTCAGTAGAGTGGTCACAGCTCACAACAACCTCAAACTCTTGGGCTAAAGTGATTCTCTTGCCTCAGCCTCCTAAATAGCTGGGACGACAGGTGCCAGCCACAATGCCCTGCTAGCTTTTTCTTGTTGCAGGTTTTGGCTGGGATTGTGTTTGAACCCGCCACGTCCAGTATATGGGGCCGCCGCCCTATTCCTTCAGGCACAGATGCTACCGGACCATTTCAATTTCTAACCTAACTGAGCCTGCCTCACTATAGCCATGACATTATATTACATGTTCTGATCACTTGTAATTTAGTATTTTCCCTACACTTGCTTGTCCATCTGCTATCACACTTTCCACTGGTGCCTTTTTTTTAAATCAAGAAGTCTTTATTCATATGTAGTCCAATTCCTTATTCATTTACCATGTCTCCCAGTTTGTTCGATGAATAAGCAATGTTCAAGAGTCCTGTGTTTTTACATATGCATTGACTACTGTGTGCAGACCAAAGGTCAAAGGGTGTTCCAGAGAAAAACTTTACCTTCTTCCCCTACAGTTACCTGTTTCAGAGCACTATTTGGTTTTTGTTTGTTTGTTTGTTTGTTTGTCTTGTTTTGCTTTTTGCCTGGGCCTGGGCTTGAACCGGCCACCTCTGTCATATGGGGCCGGTCCCCTACACTTTTGAACCACAGGCGCCACCCTGTTTGTTTATTTGTTGGAGTCAAAACCTCCTTCTTTTGCCCTCAGTAGGGTGCTATGGCAACCTAACTCACAGCAACCTCGAACTCCTGGGCTTAAGCAATCCACTACTGTTAATCCCCCGAGTAGCTGGGACTATTGGTGCTTAACACCATGCCTGACTAGTTTTTCTATTTTTAGTAGTGACAGGGTCTTGCTGTTGCTCTTGCTCAAGCTAGTCTGGAACTCCTGAGCTTAAGCAATCAACCTGTCTCAGCTTCCCAAAGTGCTAGGATTATGGTGTAATTCACTCCACCGGCCTTTCAGTATTTTCTTACCACCCAAACTTATATCCTTGTTTGGCTCTCAAAACAAAGGCAACTAACTATTGGGGTTTTTTGATGGGGGGAGGCACCAGGGTTGGGTTTGAACCCACCACCTCTGGCATATGAGGCTGGCATCCTACCCTTTTTAGCCACAGGCACCATCCACAACTACCTATTATTAGTACAACATTTGCTTTTGGTTCTTTGGGAATTAACTAGAGTTAAAAAAATAATAATAACCTTTGGTCTCAAAGAACTCAAATATACTTTCCATTTGTTCCTGCAATCCCATTCCTAGGTATCTATCCAGAAGAGAACAATAATTTTATCATAAGGACATTTGCACTAGATTGTGTATCATTGCTCATTTTACAATCAGTGAGATGTGGAAACAAGGCCAGGCACAGTGGCTCACATCTGTAATCCTAGCACTCTGGGAGGCCAAGGCGGTGGATAGCTTGAGCTCATGAGTTTGAGATCAGCCTAAGCAAAAAGCGAGATCTTGTCTCTACTAAAAGTAGAAAAACTAAGGCCAGAGAATCTCTTGAGTCCAAGAGTAGGAAGTCGCTGTGAGCTATATGATGCCATGACAATCTATCCAGGGTGAAAACTAGAGACTCAGTCTCAAAAAAAAAAAAAAAAAAAAAA
>NW_003852814.1:68902-71080 GCF_000181295.1 Otolemur garnettii | reverse complement strand
CTATAGGTTCAACAATTGTTTTACTTTCTTTGAGCAGTGGGGGTGGGGGAGTTAGCAGTGGTGAGAGGCAGATTCAGCAGGTGTGTCTGCAGACTGACCCTCATTACACGCAGAGTAAGTTTACAAATGCACAGAGGGGAAGGCCATGAGAACATAGGACGCTAAGGGAAGTGGTCATAAAAAAGGGAGGCTGAGGGGCAGAGCCAAGATGGTGGACTTTATAGAAGCTCCCATCCAGAAGGAGGCTTAAAGGACAGAAGTTAGCAAAGGAGCTGATGGTTTGGAGTGGAGCCAAGAGAGAAGGTTGAAGAGTGCACTTCAACCTCCCTGAGGTGAGCTGAGACCCCCAAAACACAATCAAAAGGTACAAAATCCACCACCAAGCGGACGGGAGACCCCTCTCCCTACAAGAAGGGCTCATAGTTTACTCCATGCAAACAAGTGGGCAGAATTCAAACATCCTCCCACTCTATCCCACAGGAAAGACTTCCTAAAAACTGGACGTCTTACCCCTGCTGGTGTGCCATGGCACCCTCCTGCCAGGCATAAAACTGTAAAACTGTATAAAACTGTATATCGTTTCCACCTGCAACATTGAACTCTGAGGACTTCCCCTCCCCCAGGTCTGGAGGTTTGTTACCTACAAAGTCCAGATTCTTGGGCATCTCCTGGAGAGAAGTAGAGGGGGACAGGGCTTATGCTGCTCTTTGCTGACTATGGCACAGGAGTGAGGAGAAGAAAGTTGGCTTGGAGGAAGCCATAAAGCAACAGTTGCATCCTGAGCTGCGAACTGACGCCATTTCAGATAGGCAAGTGCCATCTCTCTGGGCAACCAGAGGTTCCAGACAGCAGCCACAGGCCGAAGGAACAGACTTGGTAACCTTTGTAAGTAAAGAGACAATTAGCACCAGCCCTCAGGGAAATAGTTGAGACAAAGGCAGTGGGCGGGCAGAGGCTGGAATTGACATCTGAGTGTAAACTCTTAATTGGCTTCAGGCTCAGAGCTGAGTTATTCACCAGCTCTGGAAAGCCTCTGACTTGCAGAAGAATTTAGACTGGACAGAAGGTGTGAGGCTGTAACAGCCACAACTTTCAAAGCGTAAATTCTTCCCCTGCCGGACTTGACCAATTTCCCTTGCCCTCAGGGGAATGCTGAGACAAAGGCAGTGGGCAGGCAGAGGCAGGGATTGACACCTGAGTGTAAAATCTAATTGCTGCCCAGGGTTGAGTTGCTCATCAGTGGTAGCAGCCTCTGACTTGCAGAGGAATCTAGCCGCAATAAAAGGCGAGGGGCTGGATTAAGAGAATGTTCACAGCCTAATTTAAACACGCAAGGCCCCCCTGCCAGACGCAGATTTCCGGGGGATTTTGGCAGTCATAAACCCTGAGAGCAGTTGCCTACTGGAGTAAATAGGGTCACAGACTTGGGGGATTACGAGTGACTGTGTGCAAGGTGGTGAAGGAGGTATTAACATTTCCAGACTAACCCATCTGCTGGGTGGGTCCCTTTGCCCTCACGGAGTACTCGAGCAAGTTATATCCGAGCTGCAAGCAGATCCCTCTTATTTAGCTGCCAGAAATATTTGAACTTTTCCACCTGAAACTGGTGCTGACTGGGACAACTGATTTAGCCCCCTTAAACCGGGCAGACCACCCAGGGACTATTCAAAGGGGCACCCTGGGTGTATGGTTGAGGGAAGGTTTGACCTTCCTTGCCCAATTGTTGTTTATGGGGGGCGGGGTGATTTAATTGCTAGTATTTCTCCACAGCTGAGACTTCAACCAAGAGAAACTGAATCACGAGGGTAAGACAGAGACCAGCTGAAAATAAGACAGAGCCACTTAGCCCCATAACACCAAGTAGGTTCCCAGTCTCTCAGGCCATAACACTGTACAAGTCCTTGACAAACCTCAAGGGGAAAAGCCAAATGGGGTAAAACAATCATGGAGCAGAATCAGCAGAAAAGCTCTGGTAATATGAATAACCACAGTAGATCAACCCCCCCCAAGAAAGGATGTGGCTGGTAATATGAATAACCAGAGTAGTCAACTTTCCCAAGAAAGGATGTGGCAGATGAAACTGAAGATCCCCTATATAAACAGATAGCTGAGATGTCAGAAATTGAATTTAAATTTTGGATTACAAATAAGATTAATAGAATAGAGGCAAAGATAGAA
>NW_003852814.1:67274-68773 GCF_000181295.1 Otolemur garnettii | reverse complement strand
AAGAGATTGCAGCCCTCAAAGATCTGAAAAATATGGTAGAATCTCTTGGTAACAGAGTGCAAGAGGCAGAAGAAAGGATCTCAGACGTAGAAGACAAAGCCTCTGAATATGTCCAAACATCCAAGGAGAATCAGAAATGGAAAGCAAAAATGGACCATTCTCCCAGAGAGCTCTGGAAAAATTTGAAGAAAACTAATATTCGCCTCATAGGAATCCCTGAAGTTGCTTCACAAAACACAGAGGCTCTTCTGTATGAAATTATGAAAGAAAACTTTCCAAGTATGTTAAGAGATCCTGAAAATCAGATTACAGACAGCATCAGAACCCTAGCACAACTCAACCCAAATAAGACATCCCCCAGACACATCATAATTAACTTCACTGAAGTTAATATGAAAGGGATAATCCTGAAAGAAGCGAGACTTAAGAAAACCATAACCTACACGGGGAAGAATATTAGAATAACTGCAGATCTCTCTACTAAAAACTTTCAGGCAAGAAGAGGGTGATCATCAACATTTAATCTCTTAAAACAAAATAACTTTCAGCCCGGGATCCCGTATCCAGCTAAACTGAGATTCATTTATGATGGAGAAATTAAATACTTTAATGACATCCATGCATTGAAGAAATTTGCCATAACTAAACCAGCTCTCCAGGATATTCTCAGACATATTCTCCATAATGACCAGTGCAATCCACCACCACAAAAGTAAACTAACTCAGAAACTATTGATCAAACTCCAACTTCTATAGTGGTGAAAGGATTAAAACTATCCACTGGACTTTTGAACAACTTGATACCTAAAATTTTGTCAGGCTTATCAATAATTTCAATCAATGTGAATGGCTTAAATTGTCCCCTAAAGAGGCACAGATTGGCTGATTGGATTCAGAAACTCAGACCAGACATCTGTTGTATACAAGAATCTCATCTTAACTAAAAAGACAAATATAGACTCAGGGTGAAGGGATGGTCATCTATATTCCAGGCTAATGGAAAGCAGAAAAAAGCAGGTGTTGCAATTTTATTCACAGATGAAATAGGTTTTAAACCAACAAAAGTCACCAAGCATAAAGAAGGCCACTTTATATTTGTTAAGGGAAATACTCAATATGATGAGATCTCAATTATCAATATCTATGCACCCAACCAAAATGCACCTCAGTTAATAAAACAGACTCTAACTGGCATGAGCAACTGGATTTCCCCCAGCGTCATCATGGCCGGAGATTTTAACACTCAATTGGCAGTGTTGGATGGATCCTCCAACAAGAAACTTAGGAAAGAGATCTTAGATTTAAATTTAACTATTCAACTTCTGGACTTATCAGACATCTACAGAACATTTCATCCTAATAAAACTGAATACTCATTTTTCTCATCAGTCCATGGAACATACTCCAAAATTGATCACATCTTAGGCCACAAATCTAACCTCAGCAAATTTTAAAAAATAGAAATTATTCCATGCATCCTTCCGGACCATCATGGAATA
>NW_003852814.1:61995-63099 GCF_000181295.1 Otolemur garnettii | reverse complement strand
AAAAAAAAAAAGAAATAAAATTTTAAAAAAATGAAGGCCACCAGGCACAATAAGCTGGGAAAGACAAGGAACATATTCTCTGATAGAGCCTCCAGAGAAAGTGTGGCCCTGCCAATACCTTGACTTTGAGTTTTCTCTTCTAAAATTGTAAGAGAAGGCGGCTCCTGTGGCTCAGTGAGTAGGATACTGGCCCCATATACCTCAGGTGGTAGGTTGAAACCTGGCCCTGGCTAAAACTGCAAAAATAAAATAAAATAAAATAAAATAAAATAAAATTGCAAGAGAGAGGTTCTTGTTGTTTGGCACTACCTACTTTGTAGGAATTTCCAATGACATCCCTAAAAAACTAATAGAATTTTCCTTATAGCATTCTAGTAATTCCTCTTTGCCCTTTACAGGAATTTCTTATTCTCTATGGTAGCGGTTCTCAACCTGTGGGTCGCAATACCTTTGGGGGTCAAACGACCCTTTCACAGGGGATCCCAACACCATCCTGCATATCAGATATTTACATTACGATTCATAACAGTAGCAAAATTATAGTTATAAAGTAGCAACAAAAATAATTTTATGGTTTGGGGTCACCATAACATGAGGAACTGTATTAAAGGGTCACAGCAGTAAGAAGGTTGAGAATCACTGCTATGGACTTTCCAATCATTAAGGTACTGTACTGAGGGAAGTCCCTGTGGCTCAGTGGGTAGGATGCCAGCCCCATATACTGAGGGTGCTAGGTTCAAACCCAGCCCTGGACAAACGAAAAAAAAATAGCTGGGCATTGTGGTGGGTACATATAGTACCAGCTTCTCTGGAGTCTGAGGCAAGAAAATCTCCTAAGCCCAGGAGTTGGAGGTTGCTGTGAGCTGTGTGATGCCACAGTACTCTACCAAGGGTGATAAAGTGAGAAGACTGTGTCTCAAAAAAAAAAAAAAAAAGGTACTGTACTGAAAGAGAAACATAGGATGGTGGGTTCACATAGGAAATCAAGTATCAGCAGTCATATTTCCTAACATTACACCTTACTTATACATGGCTATACAGTTTTCATCCACTAACCACCACCAATGGCTAGAAGATACAAAAAACTGACTAGTCAAAGTTTTG
>NW_003852814.1:59842-61733 GCF_000181295.1 Otolemur garnettii | reverse complement strand
ATGCTGGGACAGATCTTGAAATTTACAAGCAACTTGAGAGTCCCTGCTTTTGTAATATACATAATCAAAAGTTTAAATGCTTACAACAAGAAATGTAGCCCAGAATACTTACTAGTAGACATTGGTGTTTTCTTAGAGATTGTAAACTGCTTAACGATTTATCAATGTTCAAGGACTTAACACTACATGCAAAAGATGTATAGATATATAATAAAGATTTTAAACTCCACACAATGACTAGCTTTGGTCTCTCATGCCTATAATCCTGCACTATGGGAGGCCAGCAAAGGTAGATTACTTGAGATCAGAAATTAGAGAGCAGTCTGAGCAAGAGTAAGACCCCTCTCAACTAAAAATGGAAAACCTAGTCCACCAGGGCACTCTACCCCGTGCTACGGAGTGAGACTCAGCCTGAGAATAAGTACATATTCTCACAGTACTCATTAGCTTTTCAATAAGATACTTAACCTCCAAAATGTAGGAAAGATTCATTGATTTCATTTATTTGAAAGCTAAAGAAGTAAATGATTGATTCAAAATCAGAGTGCCGACTTTTTTTTTTCTTTTCTTTTCTGTTTTTTGCAGTATTTGGCCAGGGGCAGGTTTGAGCCCGCTACCAACTTGATGTGGTCACCATGGGTTTATGATGCTGACTAGCTCCTTTCCCCTGGTCCCTTCTCTCTCCCTGCCTCAATGCTTCTCATTAACTGAACACAATCACAAGGACCTCCACACAGTACAGGAAACCAGTGTCTGCTGAACTGTGAACCAGCTAGCCATCTTCACTTGGAGAGTGTGTATGCCAAGTGTGTGATCCATGAGATCCTTAGCCAGTAAAAACATTTGCAAGTAGGGCCTTATGACTCCATCATCAAATTTTGTGTCACTTTCTAAGTTGTCTACAGTAAGAGCATATTATTAAAATCATAAAAGAATACTACACCATAAATAGTAAGCTATTCACCTTAGAATGTTACTGTGAGCTTGCCCTGTGCTGTGGAGGAAAGATTAATATATAATAGACATTCACAGCTGTAGTTTTCTTTCTTTGAAGGCACCTGACATGAGTTCATGCTGAATCTTTCCCAGCAATGACTTCAGCTAGGTGTCAGTCAAACTGCTTACCTCCAAGGCCACATGACAGAGTGCACTTCGCATGGGAAGGTTCACAATTGCCTTCAGAGATTACAGTGGAGGGTGCTAGAAAGTCTTTTCCTCTGAAGTACAAGGGGACAAACAGGATCACCTCATATATTTCCAGCTCTCTGTGTAGCAGGAAACCAATGCAGACAGAAGACTCCAGGCACCAGTTGAAAGAGGAAGCGGCTTTATTTCTCTGGCTGGCGGACTTGCAGACTAGTGTCTCAAAAACCGAGCTCCCGCCTGAATCTCCTGTCTTTCTTTTATACATTTTTCAGGGCTAGGGCACACGTGAGAGTCATAAAACTGAGAGAGATGTGACCATTCTGAAAGTCCCAGGACTCAAGGGGAAGGTCAGATTGGCCCCTGTCCTTGAGACCTGTCAGGCTACCTGCCCTCAAAGGCAACAGAAGCTTAAGAAAGTTACAAGGTTACAGTCTAGGCCCAGCCCATGTCAAGGGAGGGGCATACAGATAGCAGAGACATCTGTGGCCTGGCTAATACGGGGTGGCTGGGACAGATCTTTAGCCCTGTTTTTACTTTCATGCCTCATCTGGTTTATGAAAATATCAGGCTATCACAATGGACTTCAAAGATCTCAGGTTACTGAAATGGCCCTGCTTGGCTTGGCTCACTGTTGAGGACTCAGAACATAGCCGTGATATGGTTTGAAGTCTAATGTGCACACCATTTCTACAAACCTCTCAGGGCAAACTGCATGAAAACACTTTTCCCTTTTCTTTTTTCTTAG
>NW_003852814.1:58809-59640 GCF_000181295.1 Otolemur garnettii | reverse complement strand
GATGGGTTGGCGGTGTCTTGCTTGGCTCCTGTTTGTCTCCAAGTCCTCAGCTCAGGAAAACCCCCAGCCTCAGCCTGCCACAGGATGCAAGTATTTTAGTCAGACTTGTAAAATGTCATTGAACTCTAGTTAAAAAAATGTCCTTTTCTGGGGCTTTGAGGAGTGTCCAATCCACAGGCCCCAGGCCACAAGTGGATTATGTGAGGACTTTTTTGTTTATGTGTGGTGGTGGATATCACAAAAATTATGTAGGGACCTTTGTATGGCTCATCAGTTTTCATTACTGTTTGTGAATTTAATGTGTGGCCCTACAGAACTCTTCTTCCAATGTGGCCCACAGAAGCCAATAGCCTGGACATCCCCGAAACTGTGGCCAGGAATGTTGGAACTTTCCAGATACGTTGGTATTTCCATTCTCTAAGGGAGAACTCTCCTGATAATCTTAAATAACCAGACTGTTCAGTACACAACTGGACACAATGCCTAACCAGATATTAAAAGAGGAAGTTCAGTGAGAGAACTACCTTTAAAAACAAGTGTATTCGGGCTTAATGCCTGTGCACAGTGGTTATAGCACCAGCCACATGCAATGAACATGCACCGAGGCTGGCAGGTTCGAGCCCAGCCTGGGCCAGCTAACCAACAATGACAAATGCAACAAAAAATTACCCGGGTGTTCTCGTGGGTGCCTGTAGTCCCAGAAAATTGGGAGGCTGAGGCAAGGGAATCACTTAAGCCCAAGTGTTTGAGGTTGCTGCGAGCTGTGAGGACACAGCATCTATTGAGCATGACATAGTGAGACCCTGCCCTCCCTTTAAAAAAAAAAAAAAA
>NW_003852814.1:48842-57737 GCF_000181295.1 Otolemur garnettii | reverse complement strand
CAGAAAAAGAAAAGAACTCCACTCTTTTTAACAGTTGAAAACACGAACAAGAACCAAAACAATAAAACCTTCCAACCTTAGTGGAAATAAGCCTAAGCTTGAAGATGGTCAGGACTTCAGAGGGAAAAACCAATTTTGATGTCATCAACTGTGACCAGGTAACAACTCCATACTAATGGGCTGGGATCCAGGTTTGTGGTCAAAGACACTAATTAGCCTTTCTTGCTCACTTAAACTGTTATTCCTAAAGTTATTGAAACTGAGGTGAGAAAAGTAAAAAAGCAGTTCAAGAGAGTCTGTCCTGGCCACCCTGTGTAGGCCTCAGCCAAGCTGCAGGCGTTTCCGTTGTCTGCGTGTTTCTCCCCTGACATACTCAGGGCCTAGATTGTAATCTATGATGTTATGTCTCATTCTGTATTTTATGACCCTCACTCTCTGTCTTATGACCCTCACGTGCACTCCCACTCTGAAAAGTGGATAAAAGAGAGGCATGGGATTGAGTCGGGGGGCTTGGTTTTGCGAAACACGCTGGTGTTCTGAGTACCCCTGGCCAAATAAACTCGCTTCCTCTAATCAAGTGGTGCCTGGAGTCTTCTGTCTGCGTCAGTTTCCTGCTACAAAACAAATAACTTGTTAGCCCTACATCCACAGAGAGAGAAATGTTCTCCCACATGTGGCACATTGATTCTAATGACCATTTAGTTTCTGGCACTCGGTTCACACAACACTTGTGATTTTGTGCACCACCGTTACAAAACAGCAGCATAGCTTACAAAACTGGATAGAGCCACTTAAGTTGGAAGCTGTTGCTAGGACCTGTTTAGACACATATCCAACAGGATCCATGTTATAGAAGCATACAAATTGACTATTCCTGCCTATAGCCTCAATTTATTCAAAGCATCACAGGTCTTAAATGATGTCTTATTTGCTTGAACCATCAAGGTAATTCTGCTCTTAAACCTGACCAACTTGTATTGGCCAAAGCACAGCAATATAGCAACTCTTGCATCATAATTTGGGGGACATTAGTGTTTGTCAGTGACTAATAAATTTACTGGGAAAAATCATTAGGAAGCTCAGGACACTGTCTCATTGCAACTTCCATCTCCAGACTTCCACAGCCTGCCCTTCACCTCCCTCAGGTCTTTCCTCCTGTGTCACTTTCTCAGAGAGACCTTAGCTGCACAATCTCCTCCAAGGTCCCAATCCCACACCCACCCCACTCCATTTCCCTTCCCTCCTTCCCTGCTTTGTTGGGTAGCATGACTATCACGATATGTATGTATTCTATTGATTTTATTTTCTCAGTCTCCCCTACGAGAAGCGAAGTCCATGTGAGCAGAGATTTTCTGTTTGTCTTTCATGCTGTGTCAGCATTAAGAGCAAGTCTTGCATTGTAGTAGGTGCTAAAGAAATGTTTGTGGAAGGAATTCATGAAAATCAAATTATCTCCATGCCATTCTCAAAGGTTACACTCTATTTTTTGTTTTTGAGACAGTATCTCACTATGTCACCCTCGGTAGAGTGCCATGGTGTCATAGCTCACAGTAACGTCAAACTCTTGGGCTTAAGTAATTCTCTTGTTTGAGCCTCTCAATTAGCTGGTACTATTGGTGCCTGCCACAATGCCTGGCTATTTTTGTTGTTGTTGTTACAGTTGTCATTGGTTTTTAGCAGGCCTGGGCCAGGTTTGAACCCATCACTCTCAGTGCATGTAACCAGCGCCATAACCACTGTACTATGGGCACTGAGCCAGAGAGGTTATACTCTTAACAGTACACCATATTGTTACAGGACGACGAGGCCCATAGGAGAGAAAGAGCACCCAAACACCACGTTTATAAGAGGAAAGGCTTTATTCACCAGCTGGTAGCTTACGGCATATACTTCCAAATGGCCGGGCTCCATGACTGCCTTGGTCTTTCCCTTTTTATTGACAGTCAAAAAGTTCCACCCCACAGGTACCCTTCTCATTGGCTAATTTGAATCAAGTGGGAGATGCTATTCTATCCCCTACAGAACTGTAGGATTTCACATAACTTAGAAATTTCCAAGTTCCAGGAAGTTAGGTTTACAAATTCCCAAGAGCTGAGTCACTATGGAGAGGACCCCACAGATATGTCCTTGTGGTCTCTTTGAGAAGACCTGTTCTCCTAGACCCTTCTCGGGTATCCTCTCTCAATACTGCTTTTTTTTACTTCTTTCCATGTATGTACATTGTGACACAAAAGGCCATTAAATTGATATAGTACACCTCAATTAAACTGATGAACAATTCTCTAGTACTTAAAATAATACTCTGGGAGTCCAAGGTGGGTGGATTGCCTGAGCTTTGGAGTTTACAAGCAGCCTGAACAAGAGTGAAACTCCCTCTCTACTAAAAATAGACGAAATAGGCATTATGGTGAGTGTGTGTGTGTGTGTGTGTGTGTGTGTGTGTAGTACCAGCTTCTTGGGAGGCTGAGGAAAGAGAATCTCCATAGCCCAAGAGTTTGGAGTTGCTGTGAGAGCTGATGCTGGAGCACTCCACACAAGGTGACAGAGTTAGATTCTGACTCAAAAATATATTTATTTATTTATTTTTATTTTATTTGTTTTTTTAGAGACAGAGTGTCACTTTGTTGCCCTCGGTAGAATGCCATGGCATCACCGCAATTACAGCCCTGTAAATGTAGCTGTAATCAACTCTTATTTTTAGTATTTTTATTCACATTGGTCACCAATATACTCAAATGCTGATGTAGTTGTTCATGTTTACTCTTTTTTATGGATAATTTCATACAAATCAGATAGAACAATACATCAAAAATTTCATATACCCACCAACCAACTTCTTTGGTAATTAACGTTTTTCTAATAATGTCTTGATTGAGGTTATTCTGTATTACAGGTATTAAAAATATTCAAAACTGGGTGGTGCCTGTGGCTCAGTAGGCAGGGGGCCAGCCCCATAAACCCAGAGTGGTGGGTTCAAACCCAGCCCCGGCCAAACTGCGACAAAAAAATAGCCAGGTGTTGTGGCTGGCACCTGTAGTCCCAGCTACTTGGGAAGCTGAGGCAAGAGGATTGCCGTAGCCCAGGAGTTGGAGGTTGCTATGAGCTGTGTGATGCCAAGGCACTCTACCATGGGCTATAAAGTCAGACGCTATCTCCTCAAAAAATTTTTTTTCTAAATTTTATATGGATTATCCATATATGTGGGTCATTTTGAAAGTTTCAAGATACACAAAAATCAAGAAGCATAAAATCCACAGAGACGGAAGGAAGGAAGTCCTGGCAGTAACACTGATAAGCCAGGCAAGTTGAAAGTTACAGGGGTCATTTTGACAGGTCACTGTTGACACTGTTTCTTTGAAGTGCAATAATGGACCATAACACAGTCTGTCTCAAAGCTTTCCTAGTGATTTAGGTGTCCTAAGAAATTATTTGCTTCATACACGCTGTTGTATCATAGTTTAATAGTTTAAAATAACCAAAATACCATCATTGCATGTAACAACAATTATAATTATTCCCTAATGCCATGTGGAAACATCATTGTCCAATGTCCCTGATTCTCCTAAATATAACTCTGAAATTTGAGACATCCTCTTAAGATCTAAACAAGTACCACACCTCACATTGGTTGACATATCTCCTAATTCTCTTTTCATCTATAACAGTCCCCCTACTATTTTTTCTTTCTTTCTTTGTTTTTTAGACTCACCCTTGGTAGAGTGCCCTGGCATTGTAGCTCACAGCCACCCCAGACACTTGGGCTCAAGCAACACTCTTGCCTCAGCCTACCAAGCTGGGACTACAGTTACGGGGCACAGCCCAGGCTCTTTTTAGAGATAATGTCTCTTTCTTTCTCAAGCTGGTCTCAAACTCCTGAGTTTAAACAATCCACCCAGCTGGGCTTCCCTGAGTGCTGAGATTACAGGAAAGAGCTACCTCACCTAGCCTTGATTTGTATTTTTCTAATCACTAATGTTCTGGAGTAACTTTTCTTTTCTACAGAAAGCAGAGACCTTGTAGCATGAGAGCCCTGCATGTATCAATCCTTCCTGGGCCAGCCTGGTCCTCCTTGGCAAAGCCATTTAGCCTCTGAAGACCTCCGTTTCCTGGCACAATGAGTACTTACTGAATCTGTGTCTGTCTAGGGAAGGGGCACAAAAAAGGTGGTGACTTGGTTCTCTGCATGGGGGAATGGACATTTCTCCCTGAAGTGAAGAAGGAGAAAAATGGGGAGGAATTCAGAGAGAGGCAGCTGAGATTCATAGCCCAGGGCTTTGTCAGAGGATCCCACCTGGGAAAAAGAGGGGGAGGATCTTTCCTCTCCACTCACTTCCAAAAGGAAAAGTTGTAGTACAGTATTAAACCACCCCTCCAACTAGCCCCCCACCAATGGAAGGCTTCAAATGCAAAAAGACAGCTGTCTGTCCAGGACAAAGCACTTCAGGAGCCTAAGTGCCCTGTTTGTCTTGCTGCTGCCCCAGTAGAAAAAGGGCTGTGCCCGAGGGCCTGAGCCCAGCCAGCAGGTGATCTCGCGGGGCCTGAGCATGGGATTGTCAGAAGTGGGAGGAGTCAAATGGAAGCAGGACATTCTGAGGAGATGGCATCTATCAAAGGTCAGTTATCCGTTTTCTGCTTGATGTACAGACCCCAGAGGTATTTTTTAAAAAATGTTTCTTATAATGTTGTTACATTAGGGAGTGGATCTGAGTAGGGTATCTTCAGTTATCTTAAATTACTTTTATATATTGTGAGGATTCTGTTTTTACGGAAAAAAAAAGGATTATGTTTGTCAATGGAAATCAACAGGGCCTATAAAAATACCTTAACAGTCAATTGTTTAGTAACCAAATAGCTGGCAGGTTGCACATGGGCCTTGGGAGCTCCTTTGATCACTGTCCTTAGGGAACAAGGTGCAGGGAGGGTACACGCTCCAATTTGACACCCTGTTTTTCTGAGTGGTATCATCTCAGGTTATGTTCATTTTTCTCCATGCACTATAACTGTCTCCATTCCCTGAACATTATTTTGGAAGAAAAGCATCTTCCTTTTAAAAAAAATAATAAATAAGGAAGGTATAAATGAGGGCATCAGTGGGGCAGGGCAAACCTGCCAGTGGCTGCCACTCCTTCGGACCAAGCAAATCCTCCCCCACCTAGGCAGCCTGGAAAGCACCCGCAGCAGCCCCTGGAAGGCCACAGAAGAGGCGCTGCCCCCCAGGAGTTCCTTGGCAAAAAAGAGGAAGGTCACAGGGTCTGGGCAGTGTGGGGTCTTTTTTTTTTTCTTTTTTATTGAATGGTATAGTGTGGGGTCTTGAGAATCCCCCTCTCACCCAGGGAGGGAGCAATTAAGCCTTTGAAAAACCACAGGCAACTGGGAGGCCGAGGCAGGTGGATTGCCTGAGCTCAGAAGTTCCAGACCAGCCTGATTAAGAACGATACACCAGTCTCTAAAATATAGCAGGGCATTGTGGCAGTTGCCTGTAATCCCAGCTACTTGGGAGGCTGAGGCAAGACAGTCGTTTGAGCCCAAGAGTTAGAGGTTGCAGTGAGCTGTGGCGCCATCTACTCTACCCAGGGTGACAAAGTAAGACTCTGTCTGAAAACAAACAAACAAACCTCAGGCCGGGAATGGTGGCTCATACCCTGTAATCCCAGCACTCTGAGATGCTGAGGCGGGTGCATTGCCTGAGCTCAGGGGTTTAAGACCAGCCTGAGCAAGAGTGAGACCTCCTGTCTAAAAATAGCCAGGCATTGTGGGCGTCGCTTAAGCCCAAGAGTTAAAAGGTTGTTGTGAGCTATGACACCAGAGTACCCCACTAGGGGCAACAAAGCGAGACTCTGTCTGAAGAAAAAGAAAAAAATTAAAAAAAAAAACCTCATGCATATGAATACCACAAAGTTATAACGTGGTTTCAGAGTGTGCTCTTTTAAACTTCTTTTTCCTTTCAACAGTTTTGTCAGTATTGAACGGTAAACTTCCCCTTTTACTATTCCATCAATGTCCATCGTTTGCCCTCTTCTTTGCAGCAACTTTACTCCAAGGAAACAAATAGAACAAATAGGTTCTCCTGAGTAATAAGAGCAAAGCGTAGAGGTTCCCTCCTGCCTTTCTCAACCCACCTCTCCCATCCCTCCCTTGGGCTGAGCCTCCATTAAGGAGATAGGATTTATCCCACCCTTCAGCCAGCCCCAGGTTCTTTTCGTCCCCTACTCGTTCCAAGAGGATCCCCTGAGGTGATGGGGCAGGCAGTAGCAGCCAGCCCAGAATCCGAAATGAGACTGTAGGATAAGGTGACCAGACGTCCCGCTTTTTAATAGTTTGTTCTGCTTCCTGCGGCCTTTTAAAAAAGTCCCAATTTTTGGAAAGAATGCAGGACAACCTAGAGAACAGCGGGAGAACAGGAAGGGAATATATATCGGCTGCTGAAAAGGTTAATGTAACTCCATTTTGGGATGAAGAGGTTAATGTAATTTCATTTGGAAATGAAAAGGCTAATGTAAACTCCCTACTCCCTTCCTGGGCAAGATCGCCCAGGTGGAATGGGTATCAGAAGGAGATTGGCTCCCTCCCTCGCTTCTAGGCAAGGACAATTAGCTCAGAAGGAGCCAAACTGTCTGGAATAAACAAGTAGTCCACTCCCCAGAGGGTCCCTAACCATAAACATCTCAGCCAATAGCAGCCCTGCCAACAAAACACCTGATGAAATTCCTCTATGCTAAAAACCTCAGCTCACTTCACTGGGGGGTCGCCCTTCCTCCAGACATGCTGAAGGGAAGAGTGGCCCAGGCATATGCTTGCAAAATAAAGCACTTTTTGTCTTTACGTAGGTGTGGTGGTCTCTCAGCAGCAATTTGGTTCAACACTGCCGTGTGGCTGTTTTGCCAGGATATGAGTATTATATTATTTTTGTTAATTTTATAATGTTAAACTTTAATAATAACAAATAATTGCTGAGAACTGATTATTGAGAACTGCTTATCAAAGTTCTTACTGCTGATCAGTTGTTAGAATTCGACCACCTTGTTTGGAATTAATGAACAATGGCATTTTTTGGCATTGGCAGCCATGAAAATATTTTGTAACTGTCTCTCAGACCACAGACATTGTACCGCATGCTAGTGCTAGTTAAACAAGTGATGTAAACAAATCAGTTATTCAGATAATTTATGTAAGTAATTTATTTATTTCATGAATTTAGCAGACAGTACTTGTATTATTTATATTTTATAGTGGCGGTAAAAGTCTAGCGCCAGCATTGAATGTGACACTTATGACTTACAAGGTATCGTTATTAAAAATATATATTGATAAGGAAAAGGTTAACTTTTGGGCATCAGCAAAAATCACAATGGAGAGCAAATGGTTAGAAATATTTCATCATTTTGAAACAAACCATGTTCCATACAATAATGCACTAAAAAATGTGGGATACACGCTGTCCTTACCGGGAAGGACATGCATTCATGCTGTGACTGAATGCATTTTTCCTATGGTTAATAAAGTGGGGACATCAGAAAAATCACAATTAAGTGTTGAGACTTTGAAAGCCATTGTATGTGTGAAATATAATTTAACAAATTTGTGTGAAAATTTTCATGACCTTCTAACAGCAATCTACTAAAAACAATTCACTCAAATGAGAAATATGCCAAAGAATAAAATAATACTATACATAATTTTTTTTATTTTTTTGGCCAGGACTGGGTTTGCACCTGCCAACTTCAGCATATGGGGCCGACACCCTACTCCTTTGAGCCACAGGTGCCGCCCTACACATAATTTTTTTAATGTATTATAATTATAAATTGTACTTATGTTGAAATTAAAAATATATATATTACAATACTATTTTTGCATTCTATGAAAACTTTTGTTGCTCCATATGGACCATATTTTTAATTAAGAACCCCGAACCCCACACCCCCACCCCCGTCAACGGTGTCCGACTTTATCAATGTTAAAATCTGGTCACCTTACTGTAGGATGTAGAGTGGGTGCGGTCTTCCCGCGGTCACATGGCCTTGGCTAGAAGGTACAAGCACCTTACCTTTCTCTGGCAAGGGAGAACAGGACCCAGGCACCTTCCCTGCCCTCCAATGTGTCAGTGTACAGCTTATGGCCATGGTGGTTGCAGCTCTGCTGGCTGGGGCGTCCGGCGCCCATTCTGGTGGTGGTGAGAAGTTGGGGACTGGATTTGGGCGCTTTTTGTGGCTGCCTAAGTTTTGTGCTCTGGCAAATGTAGGTAGAACCTTCCCCTTTATCCCCTCTAGCCTTCCCAGTCAGTGGGCCTGGCAGCAATTTTGTGTCCCAAAGAGCAAGGGCGGGCGGGAGCAGAGGGTGCGTGGATTCCTTTGCCGCCCCACTCGGGTTCTCCCCACCCACATGGCCGGAGGAGGATCTGCCTGCTCGGTTATTAAACTGCAAGGGTGGCTCGGCGACCGTAGCACAGTAGTTAGGGCGCCAACCACATACACCCAGGTTGACTGGTTCCAACCAGCCCAGGCCAGCTAAACAACAATGATAACTGCAACAAAAAAGTAGCTTAGTGTTGGGGTGGGCACCTGTATTCCCAGCTACTTGGGAGGCTGAGGCAAGAGAATCACTGAAGCCCAGGAGTTGGAGGTTGCTGTGAGCTGTGACGCTATGGCACTCTACCAAGGCCAACATAGTTAGACTCTGTCTCCAAATAAATAAATAAATAAATAAACCTCAGGATGCCCTATCCACAGGAGCTGATGCTCACTGGAATTTACACCCAGAGAAGAAACACTTTCTTTCCTTTAAAGATTTCATTTTTTTGAGACAGAGTCTCACATTGTCACTCTTGGTAGAGTGTCCTGGCATCTTAGGTTACAGCAACCACAAACTCTTGGGCTCAAGCAGGTCTCGTGCCTC
>NW_003852814.1:47714-48324 GCF_000181295.1 Otolemur garnettii | reverse complement strand
CTAGGATTTCATGCCCGAGCTACCCGGTCAGCCCCTCTAATGAATTTTTGACCTAGAAGAATCCTGGTCACATTTGCACATTTGGTGACAAGGCAGGATGAATCCCTACCTTCTCAAGGGGTTTTTGCATTTTCATCTTTCTGCTGTTTTATGAAGTAGGGTCTGAAACAGTCACAATTATTAATGAAAGAAAGGATAAAGTTTTTAAACAAATTTCAGCTTTCAAAGATTATAAAAATTGGATGTAATAATACAAAAATCTCCAAAAGGACAAAAAATACAATTATGCTACTTCCTAACACGTGACTGTGTTAATAGTGTGTGTGTTCCTGTTCGTGCTTGTGTTTCTTATTACTGATACTGAAGTGGAAGGTTGGCCTTTGAAAACTCTCACAAGTTCTGTAGAGATATAAAAAGAAACTTTTCTGACTCAGCGCCCATAGCGCAGTGGGCAAGGCTGGTGGGTTTGAACCCAGCCAGGGCCTGCTAAACAACAATACCAAAAAAATAGCCGGGTTTTGTGGTGGTCCCCTGTAGTTCCAGCTACTTGGGAGGCTGAGGCAAGAGAATGGCTTAAGCCCAAGAGTTGGAGGTTTCTGTGAGCTGTGAC
>NW_003852814.1:44492-47302 GCF_000181295.1 Otolemur garnettii | reverse complement strand
TTTTTTTTTGCAGTTTTTGGCTGGGGCTGGGTTTGAACCCACCACCTCCAGCATATGGGGCTGGCGCCCTACTCCTTTGAGCCACAGGTGCTGCCTGGTAATTTTTGTTTGTTTGTTTACGAGTAATGACTAGTTTATTAGGCTTCCATTTGAACAACACTACTTCTGCTTCAACCCCAAAGCACATCACTCACACCTCACGCAAAGGAGGCAGAATGTGGGGCTTCCACAAAGCTGGAGTACACAGTTCCACTCATGGTTCTCACGATGTGGCACAGCATTTTACAGAGATATACCAGGGACTGGTTGCAACACCATCTTCCAGAGAGGACACTATGCAGCCTCAGCAGACATTTACCTGGAGGCAGCAGAAACATCTCATTTCATAGTATGAATCACTCACAGGTGAACTTGTGACATGAGTCCTCAAAGAGGAGACCGGCAAACTGTAGCTCTGAGAAGCAGAAAGAACCTGTGCTGTCATTCATTTCTTAGCTTTCTGGCAGGTGAGATCTCACAATTACAAATTAAAGTCCAAGGAAAATTTTTTTTAAGGAATCAAATCTAGTAAGCAGGAGAGAAGGGACATCTATTAGTTCTCAAATGCATGAAATTTGCATGAAAGAGTTTCTTCACAGGGAAATAATTATTTGACTATTTTATGTGAAAGTTATTGCGGCTTATAGTATCTGGATAATTGCTACTGTACTCCACACAGTGTGTATGTGCACAAATAAAAATCTGTCTCCCAGGAAATTATATTCAAGAGATATTGGTTGAGCATCTACTGTGCACTGGGCATTATGCAGGAAAGTGGGCATAAAATGTTGACTCACATAGGTATGTTTCTGATCCTTATGAAATCTATAATCCAGAGAGGAATACCTTGAGTAGTAAATAGGACAGAGTACGTGATTAAACCCTCTGAGAAGGGAAACATAGGTATAGTGGGAATCATGGAAAAGCTGTCTAGTTCCACCCAGGGTCAGGAAAGAAATGTATTTACATGTGAAATCTATACCGAGTTTTGGAGAATGGAGAGGAATTAGATGACAAGAAAGCAAAGAGGGGTTCAGGCAATGGCAACAACATAGGTAAAGAATTTGGGAGAGGAGATGGCAAACAGGAAGCCCTGGGTAGCTCCTGTGGCTCAAAGGAGTAGGGCACTGGCCCCCATATGCCCGGAGGTGCCGGGTTCAAAACCAGCCCAGCCCTGGCCAAAACTGCAAAAAAAAAAAAAAAAGAAGGAAGCCCTGGCATGTTCCTATGACTGGATCTTAAGATGAAAGTTCATAAAGGCAAACATGGAGTGCTACACAGAAGCAAGATCAGAGAGGACTGCAGAACAAAGGCATAAATCCTGGGCTCAGGCGATTCTCTTATCTCAGCCTCCCGAGTAACTGGGACTATAGGCACCCACCACAACACCCAGCTATTTTTTGTTGCAATTTGGCCAGGACCAGGTCCAAACCTGCCACCTTTGGTATATAGGGCTGGCACCCTACCCACAGAGCCACAGAAACCGCCCCATTTTAGTTTATTTTTATTTCAGATTAATATGAGGATTCATACAATTTGGTTACATTGGTTGCATTTGTACGGTAAAGTTCAAGTCATAGATGTGACCTATCTGCTGCATTGTTATACACGGAACTTTTATTCTATTTTCCTGCAAATCCATGTGTGCTGTACAGAGTATTGTGTATAATAAATTTAGCTTCTACTCTTTACATTTTTGTATTTCTGCCTGTCTTTCCGATTAGAGCATAAACTCTTTTTGGCCTTTTATTATTTTTTTTTTTTACATATACATGTGTTTATTACATTTCCACTTTTTGCCTTCACAAAAGCAAAAAGGCTTAAAATTTAATAACTATAACAATGTTAAGAAAAGGACTAGAAACAAAAACCTTGTAAAGAACGAATGAAGATAAATATATTCAGAAAAGAAATGAGACGATCACTGCATTGAAATATTAAGCAATAATAATAATAATAATGCAAAGAAAGTAATACTCACATTGTCAAATAAGAGTACTTCCATTATAGAATGCTTTGACTCTGAGGTTCAGTACAGAGTCATCAGTTAACTTCTTCTTATTTTTTTTCCTACGTGGTAATTTTTTTTTTTTTGAGCGAGAGAGAGTCTCACTATGTCACCCTCAGTAGAATGTCATGGTGTCACAGCCCACAGCAACCTCCAACTCTTGCTTCAGCTTCCCAAGTAGCTGGGATGACAGGCACCTGCCACAACACCCGTCTATTTTTTGGTTGTGGTTACCATTGTTGTTTGGCAGGCCCAGGCTGGATTCGAACCCACCAGCTCCAGTCTATGTGGCTGGTGCCCTAGCAGCTGAGCTATAGGCGCCAGGTCTCAATAGGTAATTTTTCATTCCTCATTCCCTTCCCACCCTCCTGTCGTATATTACATTCTCGCATGTTTCAGATGTCATATTTGACCATATATTTTCATGTACAGGAATGTTAGTCTTACCAAATGGCTATTTATTGTCATAACTGCCCTGGAGGATCCTGCCTCTTTTCCCTCAGAACAATGAAAATAACAAAGCCTTCAAAAGCCATTTGCATTTCTCTTGTGATCAGGATATATTGATTAACTGATGATAAATCGACATATGAATGAGGTTAGGTGTTTTTATTCAGGAATCTTGTTTATCCTTATTTGCCTACCTTTAAGAACTTTAAAATTCTTGGCTCTGCACCCTTTGCACAGTTGTTACGGCGCCAGCCACATATACCGACAGTGGCAGGGTCGAACCTGGCCTGGGCCAGCTAAACAATAATGACAA
>NW_003852814.1:43115-44226 GCF_000181295.1 Otolemur garnettii | reverse complement strand
TTTTTTTTTAAAGACAGTCTCAAGCTGTCCCTCTGGATAGAATGCCTTGGCATCCTAGTTCACAGCAACCTCCAACTCTTGGGCTCAAGTGATCCTCTTGCCTCAGTATTTCTATTTTAACTAATGACAGAGTCTTGCTTTTTGCTCAGCTGGTCTTGAACCTGTGAGCTCAAGCTATCCACTCGCTTTGGCCTCCCAGAGTGCTAGGATTACGGGCGTGATCCACTGTGCCCGGCCAAGAACTTCAAAATTTTTATGTACAGTTTTCATGTTTTTATTAGATTACTCTCAGGCATGTAATTTCTCATTGTTATTATTTCAAAATTCTTTTCATTCTATTTCCTATTTGGATATTTATTCATGGAAGTGTGCTATAAAAAATATTGATAGTGGCCAGACATGGTGGCTCATGGCTGTAATGCTAGCAATCTGGGAGGCCAAGGTCAGTGGGTTGACTGAGCTTACTAATTTGAAACCAGCCTGAACCAGAGTGAGACTTCATCTCCAAAAATAGCCAAGCATTGTGGTGGGTGCCCGTAGTCCCAGCTCTTTGGAGGGTGAGACAAGAGAATGGCTTTGGCCCAAGAGTTTGAGGTTGCTATGAGCTATGAAACCAGGGCACTCTACAACGGGTGACAAAGTGAGACTGTCCCCTCAAAATATCTATATTGATATTGCTGTAGATGGTCAAAAATTTTGTTAACCTTTTGGTGTCAGTGAGTAGTAGAAATATTTCCCCTATTGCTTCTTATCAATCCTTGGAAAAAGTAAAGCATCTTAAAGAATAGGAGTGACACTGAGTATTGGATTTTTGAGCACTAAGTAGGTAAAGGGGGAAAAAAGTTAAAAATCAATGTACCTAAAATGTTTTGTGTTGAGTTATGTGCAGTATTGTAAACTTTAATTATCAAAGGACACCTGATTTTCTTTTCTAGCTCATTGGAAGGGTGTTGGAAACTTTCAAATTACCCCTTCTTTACATACTTTACAAACATTGAAAGGTGATGTTTACTGGTAAAGATGCTGACAGAGGCCTTCTTATTTGCTAAACCTGAGCCAAGGCCTTGACCCATACTATCATGTGTGTATCTACCATGACTGTGAGCATGGT
>NW_003852814.1:10725-14244 GCF_000181295.1 Otolemur garnettii | reverse complement strand
TGGAACTCAACTCCAACCAAAAATGTTCATCCCCACACGACATCATGGAAATTAAACAAGCTGACGCTGAATGATAGGTGGATTCAGGAAGACATAAAAGCGGAAGTCATCAACTTCTTGAACAAAACAACAATGAAGTCACAAGCTAACAAAACCTGTGGGATACAGCTAAGGCAGTTCTGAGAGGAAAAATTATTGTATTAGATTCCTACATTCAAAAAGTGAAAGAGTGCATCAACAATATAACAAACCATCTTATGGAATTGGAGAAAGAAGAACAATCTAATCTGAAACCCAAAAGAAGAAAACAAATATCCACAGTTAAATCAGAGATTAATGAAATTAAAAACAACAGAATCATTCAGAAAATTAATGAAAAATGGAGTTAGTTTTTTGAAAAAATAAATAAAATACATAAACTTTTGGCTAGACTAACTAGAAATCGAACAATAAAATCTTTAGTAACCTCAATCAGAAATGATAAAGGGGAAATAACAACTGATGCCACAGAGATACAAGAGATTGAATATTGAATTTTACCTGAATATTACCAGAAACTCTATGTGAAGAAATTTGACAATGTGAAGGAAATGGATCAATATTTGGAATTACACCCTCTCCCTAGGCTTAGCCAGGAAGAAATAGATCTCCTGAACAGACCAATTTCAAGTACTCAGATCAAAGGAACAATGAAAAATCTCCTTGTAAAAAAGTGGACTGGATGGCTTCATACCAGAATTCTATCAAACCTTCAAAGCAGAGCTTATTCCCATACTGCAGAAATTATTCCCCCAAATTGAGACGTACGGAAACTTTCCCAACACCTTCTACGAAGCAAACATCACCCTGATAGCAAAATAGAAATGACCCAGCTTAAAAGAACTTCGGACCAATCTCACTAATGAATGTAGATGCAAAAATTCTCAGTAAAATCCGAGCAATAGACTACAGCTTCTCATTAAAAAGTCATATATCATGATCATATAGTTTCATCTCAGGAATGCAAGGCTGGTTTAACATATTCAGGTCCATGAATGTAATTCAACATATCAACAGAAGCAAAAACAAAGACCATATCATCCTTTCAATAGACACAGAAATACCTTTTGTTAAAATTCAGCATCCTTTTGTTATTGTTTCTTTGTTACTGTTTTTTTGTTTTGTTTTTGAGACAGAGTCTTATGCTTTCACCCTGGGTAGAGTGCTATGGCATCATACCTCACTGCAACCTCCAACTCTTGGGTTCAAGCTATCCTCTTGCCTTACTTTTTCTATGTTGAGTAGAGACAGGCTCTCAGTTTTACCCAGGTTGGTTTCCAACTTCTGAGCTCCAGCAATCCACGTGCCTTGGCCTTCCAGAGTGCTAGGATTACAGGAATGATGCACCATGCCCAGCCAGCATCCTTTTGTAATTAGAAAACTCAAGAATATACACATAGGTGGCACATTTCTTAAACTGATTGAAGCCACCTACCACAAACCCACAGCTAATATTATATTAAGCAGAGTAAAACTGAAAGCTTTTCTACCTAGAACTGGAACCAGACAAGGTTGTTCTCTATTCTCTATCACCACTACTATTCAGCATTGTATTGGCTAGAATTTCCAGTACTATCTAGCAAGAGAAGGAGAGAAAGGGTATCCAAATGAGGGCAGAAGAGGTCAAACTCACCCTCTTTGCCAATGATATGATTTTATACTTAGAGAACCCCAAAGACTCGACCACAAGACCCCTATAAGTCACAAAAAAATACAGTAATGTCTTAGGATATAAAATCAATGTCCACAAGTGAGGAGCCTTTGTAAATGCCAATAACACCCAAAATGAGAAGCTAATCAAGGACACAATTCCCTTCACAGTAGCTTTAAAGAAAATGAAATACCTAGCTATATACCTAACAAAAGAGTTAAAGGGCCTGTATGAAGAAAATCATAAAACCCTAAGAAAAGAAACAGCAGAAGATATTAACAAATGGAAGGACATACCATGCTCATGGCTGGGAAGAATCAACACTGTTAAAATGTCTATACTCCCCAAAGCAATGTACAGATTTAATGCCATCCCCAGTAAAATCCCAACATCATACTTTCAAGATCTGAGGGGAAAAGTCTTCATTTTCTGTGGAACCAGAAAAAAACCTATATAGCTAAGGCAATTCTTAGTAATAAAAACAAAGCCAGGGGCATCAGTCTACCAGCCCTTAGGCTGGACTACAAAACTACAGTGATCAATACAGCATGGTATTGACACAAAAATGGAGACACGGACACTTGGATCCAAATAGAAAAAAACCTTAAAGCCCCCTAATCTTTGATAATCCAAACAAGAACTTACACTAGGGGAGAGAATTCCTATTCAGTAAATGGTGCTCGGATAACCATTTGGTAAATGGTGCTGGATAACCACATGTAAAATACTAAAACTGGACCTGCACATTTTGTCACTCACTAAAATCAATTCAAGATGGATAAAAGATATAAATCTAAAGCATGAAAGAATAAAAAACCTTGAAGAAAGTGAGGGGAAAACACTTGGAGTTATCAGCCTGGGGGAAGACTTTATAACGATTTCATTGGCAATTGCAACAACAAAAATAAACAAATGGGACATAATTAAAATGAAAAGCTTCTGGACAGCTAAGGAGACAAGAACCAAAGGAAATGGACAGTCATCAGAATGGGAAAAGATATTTGCATATTATGAATTGGGCATACAATTGGTAACTAGGATCTATAGAGAACTCAATCAACATAAAAGAGCCAACAATCCCTTTTAGCAATGGGCAAGAGAGAGGAATAGAACCTTCTCTAAAGAAGATAGACAAATGGCTAACAAACATGAAAAACTGCTCATCTTCCCTAATTATCAGAGAAATGCAAATCAAAACCACCCTGAGATATAACCTAACCCCTGTGAGAATGGCCCACATCACAAAATCTCAGAACTGCAGATTCTGTCATGGATGTGGAGAGAAGGGAACATTTTTACACTGCTGGTGGGACTGCAAAGTAATACAACCTTTTTAAAAGGAAAGATGGAGAATCCTCAAAGAACTCAAACTCGACCTCCCATTTGATCTCATTACTGAGCTTCACAGCTCATTTTATAATCACCAAAACGTGGACACAGTCTAAATGCCCACCAATCCAGGAATGGATTAAGAAGCTGTGGTATATGTATTATTCAGCCAGTAACAAAGGTAGAGACTATATATCTTTTATACTAAGTTGGATGGAAGTGGAACACATTATTCTTAGTAAAGCATCCCAAGAATGGAGAAGTAAGAATTCAGTGTACTCAATTTGGATATGAGGACAATTGATGACCTAGTACATGGTTCTGTGTAAGGGAATGGGAGAGTGAAGAGAGAAAAGGAAGGAGGAGGTGGGTGGTGACCATGTTTGGCACATCTCTTGGGGGAGGAACACATTTGTAAGAGGGACTCTGCCAGAAAAATGCAACTTGTGTAACCTGTTTATTTGTAACCTCAATGAATCTCCAACTATTAAAAAAAAAAA
>NW_003852814.1:10005-10533 GCF_000181295.1 Otolemur garnettii | reverse complement strand
CATGGTACTCTACCAAGGGTGACAAAGTAAGACTGTCTTTAAAAACAAAAAAATAACCTGCCTAAAATGATGCCAAAAACAAGACTTGGAGCTGAGTTCTACCCTGGGTCTCTTTGATTTTAAGGTGGTATTGTGGAATTTGATCATAGGAATTGGTCATTCTTGTCATAACCACTAAACCAGATTTTAGAAGGCAGGGGGAAAAAGTACTGGGCACTCATCACATTGCTCCACAAATCTTGATTCTGTGTGAGCCTGGCTACTAAAACTGCTTACTGTACCCTTACACCAGTTTGACCTATAGTTGCTGAGATATCTTACTGGAACTCTAGAGCTAATTTTGCCCACTGCCTTTGCCCACCAATAGAAGCTTGCAAACTCCTGAAAAATTTAATAATAGCAATAAACTTTCTCTCAAGATCACATACAATATTCCCCTATTGTGTAAAATCCTTAACCTTCTCTTGGTTCTTCTGACATTCTGAAGAGCACTCAGTCTGCATGGTTGCTCCTCAACTGCAATTCTTT
>NW_003852814.1:8602-9773 GCF_000181295.1 Otolemur garnettii | reverse complement strand
TCTGGACTACAGGTGCCTGCCACAGCGCCCAGCTATCTTTTTTTCTGGTTGTAGTTGTTATTGTTTTTGGCAGGCCCAGGCTGGATTTGAACCTGCCAGCTCTGGTGTATGTGGCTGGCACCTTAGCCGCTTGAGGTATAGGCGCTGAGTCTATCTACATTTTGAGACAGAGTCTCTCTCTATAATCCTGGTTAGAGCAGCATGGCTTGAGGTACAGGTGCTGAGTCTATCTACTTTTTGAGACAGAGTCTTTCTCTATAATCCTGGTTAGAGTGGAATGGTATTAAAGCTCACAGTAACCTCAAACTGTTGGGCTCAAGCAATCCTCTTGCCTCAGCCTCAGCCTCGGAGTAGCTGGGACTACACGCAAATGAAAAAATGCTCACCATCATTAATCATCAGAGAAATGCAAATCAAAATTACGTTGAGATACCATCTAACACCAGTAAGATTAGCCCATATCACAAAATCCCAAAATTACAGATGCTGGTGGGGATGTGGAGAAAAGGGAACACTTCTACACTGCTGGTTGTATTGGAAACTAATACGTCCCTTTTGGAAAGTCATCTGGAGAACTCTTAGAGAACTAAATTTGCCATTTGATCCTATAATTCCTCTGCTAGGTATATATCGAGAAGATCAAAAATCACATTACAATACAGATATTTGTACCAGAATGTTCATTGCAGCCCAATTCAAAGCTAGGACATGGAAGAAGCCCAAGTGCCCATCGACCCCTGAATGGATCAATAAATTGTGGTACATGTACACCATGGAATACTATGCAGCCATAAAGAAAGATGGCGACTTTACTTCCTTCATGTTTACATGGATTGAGCTGGAAAATATTCTTCTTAGCAAAGTATCTCAAGAATGGAAGAAAAAGTATCTAATGTAGTCAATCCTACTATGAAATTTATAGTTATCTATCACAAGAAAGCTATAACCCAAGTTAAGCCCAAGAATACGGGGAAAGGTGAGAGGTAGGGGAGGGGAGGAGGGAGGATGGGTGAAAGGAGGGGCAATGTTGGAATCACACCTATGAACTATACTATAAGGGTACATGTGAATCTCTCTAAATGTGGAATACAAATCTTAACACAACGACTATGAGAATGACATGAAGGCTATGTTGGCCAATTGGATGAGAATGTTTCAAATTGTATATGGA
>NW_003852814.1:5076-6408 GCF_000181295.1 Otolemur garnettii | reverse complement strand
GGGGGGAATGGGTGGTGGGAGGGGGATTGGAGGGATCACTTCTGTGGTTTATCTTACAAGGGTACAAGTGAACCTTTCTAAAAGTAGAATATGAACATTTTGGCACAATAACTAGGTAGATGACATGGAGGCTATGTTAACCAGTTTGATGAAATGTTTCAAATTGTATGTGAAAACACCATGCTGTACCCCAGAAATGCATTAATGCACATAGTTACCATTCAATAAAAAAAAAAACTCAGACAATTGTGGTACTGGAAGATAGTAAATTGTTCATGTCTGCTACGATTTCCCTTTTAAATTGAAGAGCATTCTGGTTGGGGGCATAAATATTAATAGTTGAAATCCCTTCATGTTGAGAGTTTCTCCTAAGAAATATGAAGTGACCATCTTTGTCTTTCCTTACTTTTGTTGGTTTGAAGCCTAATGTATCTGCCCATGAAATTGCAAGCCCTGCTTTTTTCTGGTTTCCATTTGCCTGGGTTATACATGTCCATCCTTTCACCCTAAATCTATATTTACCTTTTAAGATAAGATTAGATTCTTGTATGCAGCAGATATCCAGCCTGAGTTTTTGTATCCATTAAGCCAACCTATGCCTCTTTAGAGGACAATTTAAGCCATCCACATTATTTGAGAGAATTGATAAGCCTGGTTGTATTTCGGATTCAAGTTTTTGAAAAAACAGACATTTTTAATCCTTTCGCCACTGTGGACGTTGGATTTTGATCAATAATTTCTGAGTGAGATTACTTTGGTGGCAGTGCATTGTGCTGGTCAATGTGGGGGATGTTTCTGACAAATCCTGAAGAGCTGGTTTTGTTATGACAAATTTCTTCAATGTGTGAATGTCGTTAAAATATTTAACTTCTCCATCATAAATGCAACTCTGTTTAGCTGGATACTGGATCCTGGGTTCAAAGTTGTATTATTGCAAGAGATTAAAGGTTGATGACCATCCTCTTCTGGCTTGAAAAGTTTCAGCAGAGAGATCTGCAGTCATTGTAATATTCTTCCCTTTGTAGGTCATGGTTTTCTTACGTCTGGCTGCTTGTGGGATTTTCTCCTTCATAGTAACTTTGACGAAGTTAATTACAATGTGCCTAGGAGACGCTTTATTTGGATTGAGTCATGCTGGGGTTCCAGAACTGTCTGCTATCTGAATTTCAGTGTCTCGTGCCATGTTTGGGAAGTTTTCTTCTATTATCTCATGGACTAGAGCATCTGTGCTTTTCGGATCATTCTCATCTCCTACAGGAATTCCAATAAGGCAAATATTTGCTTTTCTGGAGTGGTCCCACAATGCTCTCAGGGAATGGTCTGCTTTTGCTC
>NW_003852814.1:3311-4448 GCF_000181295.1 Otolemur garnettii | reverse complement strand
CTTGGTGTGATGGGGCAAGGTGGCTCTGTCTTGCATTCAGTGAGACTCTGTCGAATCCCAGTGAATCAGTGCCTTTGGGTTGAAATCTCATCTGTTGAGCAATGCAGGCAACGCAGACATCCTGCTCTCCATAGGCAACAATTCCAAGAGGAGAATCCAACCTTCCCTCTACAACACAATGAGGGTACAAGCTTAGAGGGTCCTCGGGTGATCAACCCAGATCAAGAGTTCCAAACCAATTGTCCCAGTCAGTACAAATGCAAAACAATTGGGAGAGTTCCAAAGGTCTCCAGAAACTACAAAGCTTGGATCCACTGGCAGCTCAAGTGTGACTCGCCTCAGTGCTTCATGGATTCAGAAAGGCCCATCCAGTAGAAGAGTTGAACCAGGGGGCCTGGTGCCTCTTTCCCCACCTTGCACCTCCTTCACACCTGGATACCCAGTCACTGGTTACCCCATAGGGCTGTGGCCCAGTCCCCTCCAATAAGAAAATGTGCCAGGGCATTGCGCCTGCCAGAGGCAAGGAAAAGCCAATGCCTCCTCGCATGGCCACCACCCTCTGCCACCAGCCGCAGGGGGAGCTGAAGCCTGCCTGCCTGCCTCGGGTAATAAATGGCAACTCGGGAGTGTTGCACCTGAGCTCAATGCAAACCTGAGTATAAACAAGTCCGCAAATGATTTTTTCCCTTAGCCACTGTGTCTTTGCCCTGCCCACTCTGTAGCTGTGGTTTCCCTATAGGGTAAGGTCTGGCTTCCTCTGGCAGTCCTCAGAGTTGGGGAGGTGTCTCTCCCAAATTAGACCCCGGTAGTATAGGTCTACTATCACTGAAGCTTCAAGGGAGGTGTCTCTGCATGACTCCCTGGTGCCTCCTGCTACTCAAGCTGCGGGGCGGTGGCTTAGGCCGCGTGGGTAACACGGCGGGTCGGGCAGCACAGCTCAGAGGCTTACGTGGCTCACAAGCCTCTGCCCACTGCTGTTTTGTACTTTTGCAGATCCAAGCCTGACAGCCTCCCCCGCCCCCACCTTGTTCTGTCTGCACTACTACTGAGCTCACTGTTACAGCACAGCTTTGCTACCATGGTCCTTGCAATGCCTGGTCCTAGCAATAAACTGCAGACGTTCCAGTCTCTGTAAGC
>NW_003852814.1:0-1117 GCF_000181295.1 Otolemur garnettii | reverse complement strand
AATGAATATTACAAGAAACTTTATTCCCAGAAATATGAAAATCTGAAGGAAATTGACCAATACTTGGAAGTACATCATCTCCCAAAACTTAGCCGGAATGAAGTGGAAATCTTGAACAGGCCTATATCAAGTTCTGAAATAGCATCAGCTATACAAAATCTCCCCAGAAAGAAAAGCCCGGGACCAATGGCTTCATGTCAGAATTCTACCAAACCTTTAAAGAGGAACTAGTACCTATATTATTCAACCTTTTCCAAAATATAGAAAAAGACGGAATACTACCCAACACATTCTATGAAGCAAACATCACCTTTATTCCCAAACCAGGAAAAGACCCAACAAGAAAAGAAAATTATAGACCAATATCACTAATGAATATTGCTGTGAAAATATTCAACAAGATCCTAACCAACAGAATTCAGCAACACATCAAAAAAATTATACAGCGCGACCAAGTGGGTTTTATCCCAGGATCTCAAGGATGGTTCAACATATGTAAAGCTATAAATGTAATTCATCACATAAAAAAATCAAAAAACAAAGGCCATATGGTCTCTCAATTGATGCAGAAAAAGCTTTTGATAATGTCCAGCATCCCTTCATGATCAGAACATTTAAGAAAATTGGTATAGAAGGGACATTTCCCAAATTGATAGAGGCCATCTATAGTAAAACCACAGCCAATATTGTAATCAGTGGAGTTAAATTGAGATCATTTCCACTCAGGAACCAGGCAAGGTTCCCCATTGTCCCCATTGCTATTTAGCATTGTAATGGAAGTTCTAGCTATTGCAATTCGGGAAGAAAAGGTGATTAAGGGTATGCATATAGGAACAGAAAAGATTAAACTTTCACTTTTCGCAGATGATATGATTTTATATCTGGAAAACACTAGGGATTCAACTAAAAAACTCTTAGAAGTGATCAAGGAATACAGTGGCGTATCAGAATACAAAATCAACACTCATAAATCTGTAGCCTTTATATATACCAACAGCAGCCAAGCTGAAAAAACAGTCAAGGACTCTATCCCGTTTAAAGTAGTGCCAAAGAAGATGACATATTTGGAAGTATACTTAACAAAGGATTTGAAAGATCTGTATAAAGAGAACTATGA